>NC_056737.1:239092752-239287752 GCF_019279795.1 Protopterus annectens
ATGAAGGGTGCAGGGGGGCTTGTCCCCCTGCAAAATGTAAATACAAACATCACCAGAAGTCAAGGTAACCTGGAAAATATTGAAAATATCGAATGGTGGATTATCGGCATAACTGCTGTCAACATTTTGAACAAATAATGTTTTTATTTTTGAAATTTGTTTTCATCTACCTTAATAAATGAAGAACTGTAATTATAGATTTTGATAGTAAACCTATATACTAGAGTGATATATGAGACAAGAAGGCATCCCATGTATAACTACAGATAATAACTGCTGCCAAAAGTAAAACTAAACCCCAAGTTCTATGGGAGCAGACAAAATACCAACTGTTTTTTCTACAAAGAAATCAAAAAAAGCATAACTAAACATCAGTAAGTCATGTCACAGAGTGTTCACATGTGGACACCCCCCTTATATATGGTGGCATGCTATAGTGATACCATTTCACACACATTTGATTGCATCTGATCCAGACAACTTTTGGCCTATCAGATCAGCCTGCAATGCAAGACCATGAAAAGAATCATAACTGAGCTTATTGGAAATGACCTAGGGGCATATTTTTGTCAGCTATGGAATAGTCTGGGTTTAGTAGGGGAAGATCTTGCTCTATAATCGCATGGCATTTTCTGAAGAGGTAACAGCAGTGCCTAACGGACTGAGAATGTATACTACTGATCATAACTTTGCTAATGGTTTTAACACTATTCCACATAACATGATAGCTGACAAATTAAAATAACTAAATATCAACCCATATGTAATTCAGAGGGTAAATCACTAGTGAAGTAACATAGGTTCATAGGTTCATAGGTAGGTACTATGCTATCTGCCCGAGGGCATTTTTAAGCCCAGCCAGAGTGTGTCGGCTTTCAACGCCCCATTGATTAATTAACTGAGCCTCTGTCAAGCAGAGCCAATGAAGTAATCCCAGGAGTGTATTTTCTGTTACCCATCCACTCGTCAAGGCTTCTCTTGAAGAGTGTTAGTGAGGGGCACTGCCTAATGTAGTTAGGAATTTTGTTCCAAAGCATGGGGAGTCTCTGTGACAGGAATCTATCCCTCCAGCATGTTCTATTTATTGTTGTGGTGAGGTTTAGCTCACTAGAGCACGTGGCTCGCAGAGACTTGGATTTCTTTAGGTGGAGCATGTCCATCAATTCTGAGTTGGACATGGCTTTGTAAGTCAGGCAGAGATCATCTCTGAGTAAGCGATATGCCACTGAGTACAGCTGGAGTTTTTTTCAGTCGGGCTGCATAGGATATATGTTTGAGGCCAGTAATCCTCTTGGTGAGGTGCTTTTGTGGTCTTTCCAGCTGTTGGAAGTGTCTTGTGAGGTACATCCCAAATGGGGTATTGTACTCTATGATGGGTGTGATGAGTGACGAGTAGAGGGGTACTATAACCTCTTTATTTCTATATGTGAACCCTTTAGTAATTAGATGGGCCACATAGAAGGAAAAATGCAACAAATGAAGGTGAGGGAAACCTCCTTCCCTAACTGGTATCAGCACTGGTGTCCCATGGGGAACTGTATGGGGGATATTAATTTTTAGGCTACTCTTCTCAGATATAAATGTAGGAAACTAACTAAAGATAATCAGATATGCTGATGACTGCAAACTGGGTACCATCCTTTCTAAATAAAAGATAACAAAGTTATTAAAGATGGTCTACCAAAGACAAACATCTTTCTCAGTAGTAATGACCTCATCATTATATTAAATGTAGCATCATGAAAGTTGGCAAAAATGCATAAATTATGATTGTGAAACAAATAATCAAATCCCAGAAATGACATGTTTTTCAGTAATGTCCAGACAATGGCAGTGTAGTCCACCTAATTCTCAGGGACATGTATGGTCATTTAATGGAAGTCATTTATACCTGAATGATCTTGCCCACTACCCAAAACTCTTTGTTTTAATTGTAGGTAGTTCTGAAGTTGTTTATACGGGTTATGTCAGTCTTTGTTATCGTTTTATTTGTTTTGGATGTAAGTCAGTTTCAGAAAATGGACAACCAGAATAAAAAAATCTGACTGAACACCAAACTTTCCAAAGGTATAATTAATCCAAGGAAAATAAGCCAATCAAATAAATAGAGCAAGTCTGCCTTCTTGTAGCAGGAAGTGCATTACCATGGAAAAACAAAAACAAAATCAGTAAGATTACCTTCCCTGTTGCACTTTAAATTGTCCCCTTACTGCCTGAGCTTGGCATCTGATGAAAGTTTAATGAATCAGCTTTCAGTAAGTCATCAGATGTTTAACAGGGTGCTTATGTATATGCAAGTACATTCTGTAAAATAAAAATGGCACACAGTCCCCACCCACAAGCAGATACACATTTACACGTACTGTATATAACAGTGTTGATACACAGCATCCAGAGCAATGTTCTTGCAAGTGGCAGAGGAAAAACAGTAGAAATCTATAGATAACACACAGAGGAAGAAAATGTAAGAAACTAAGCCTCCAGTAACTCAAACTACAAAATTATATTATTGGTCTGAGCTCTCCCATAACAGCAGCTTCCTCTTAAATAATCAAGCTGCAAGGAGCAGGAAGCAAGATTAATTTCTGACAACCATTTCAAAGAGTCTGATGTTGCAGAATGGAAAATATCACTGTAAGGCATTTCCTAATCAACTCTGATCACACAATTATATTAAGAGATCACAGATAGCATACTCCTTATAAACACACAAGACTGAGTGAAAGAGAGCAATCCTACCTGTGAAACAATGGACTTCAAAGTATGAAAAGCCAAATGAAAGCACTTAATTCCATATTTGTGTATGGTAAATAAGAAACTGTGCATGCTGTTTTGCAGGCAGACATAGCTGTATGCATGTGCACTCGTGTATTTGTGTAAATGTGGACTGTATGAATATCAGTTCACTTACACACATACACACACACACACACACACACACACATACACACACACACACACACACACACACACACACAAGCACACAAGCACACACACATACACACAAAGATCTGTCTCTGCACAAATGCGTGTATCATTCAATATTTACTATGAATAAATTTAGTTTGCACAGTTCTTATGTTTTAAGCTTTGTAAATGCTACAGCACCAAACAAATTAAGTTTGCTACTTCCTGTCTTTTGGAAACCTATATCCTAAGGAATGAGAATATAATATGAGCACAATAAAATTAACATTTGCTGTTGGATTGTCAAATTTATATAGGGATCATTAATGCAAAGAAAACAAAAAAAAGCAAAAAAATGACACATTTTCAAAGGACTCTGTTCATATGTGTGTATGTCTTGTGTGTGTGTGTGTGTGTGTGTGTGTGTGTGTGTGTGTGTGTGTGTGTGCGTGTGTGTGCGTGTGTGTGCGTGCGTGTGTGCGTGTGTGTGTGTGTGTGCGTGTGTGTGTGTAGTTCTATAATGGGTTGTTTCCCTGTTCAGGAACACTAATGGAATGACTCAGTTATCAGAAAAAGAATGAATGACTGAAATGACTGGGTTTTAAAGCAATAGAAATCACGAAGGGAAGGGGAAAAGGCGATAAGGATAAAGAGATAACAGGGAGGTTAGGAGAGCAAGAGCAAGGGTAGGAGAAGTTGCTGGAACAAAACCCAAGAGGAATTTTTAAAAAAATATTTTTCAAGAGAGATATAGCAAGACAGCAGCAGACATAGTGAAACTGGTTGAGAATGGGCAAGCATATAATGAAGAAGAGGAAGAAGACAAATGAGAAAGAAGACAGAGACAGCAAAGGAGAAAATGAACTGATGGAGTATGGCATAGAAACGTGGAGAGAGAAAGAGAGAGAAAATGACCTAGGGCTCAAATGCTATGATAACAATGTTCTGAAAAACAACTTCAGTTCTGCCAGGAACTCTAGCAATATTCATTAAATCAGAAGGTATGTTAGGTAGATGAAAGTTTTAATTGTTCAAGTCCATGAAGGTGGGTAGCAAGGGCAGTCATGGGAACCGCAGACTCGTAAATGTGTCAGTGGTAGAGAAAACTACTGAAAAGACACTAAGAGAAAAACTGGTATCATTCTGGAGTGCAAAAAGCTTCAGAATGCCAACTGGAATGAAAGCATGACCAATAGATCCTGGCAGACCAGTACAATCCCATCTTATTACTGGGCAGCTAAGGAGGTAAAGCATCATCTAGAAATTGTGATCTGCCTGGAGTTTAGCAAAGCCTTTGATTGTATGCTGCTCCACAATCTAGGAGAAATAGATGAGCATGGGGGATTAAATCTGTGATCCTAGCTGAATCAAATGAAACCAGATGTGCACAGGTCTAAAATATGCACCTGTAGCATATGGATGAGGGGTCCGTGAGAAACTATGTTGTAGGCCAACAAGTGCTGACCAACTAATGACAAGCAGGTCACATAATATCTATCTCCCTGTCTGTCAACTTATTCTTAAAGCTTACTAAAATGTGATACAGAGGAACCTTTATATAAAAGAATGAACTGAATACAAATATAGAAACAAAATAAAAAAAAAAGCTCACAGGTTATCCATTTTCTAAATGCAATAATACCCCACCTTCTGGGTGCAATAACATTTCTCAATATAACCCACTCTGGGTGTTATTGCATACAGAGGTATTTTTTTTATTTTAGATCTGATTTGCTAGTAATGCTGTTTCCTAATTTCTATTCACAAATGGGAGTTTATTTATTTTTATGCTAATTTTGTTAGGTTTCATTTCTAAAGCTTTGTATTATGAGGGTGAAGTTTTATGTGGTTGTAGAGTGTATGTTTAAAGTACACAGTCTATGAAGTTTCTTTTTTTCTGCAAGAGTGAAAGGGGCTGTTACTATGAATACTAGTAGTGTTACAGTAGCTAATGTTATGCATGTTTTATGACGTACATAGGATGGTGATACAAATATCTACACTATGTGTCAGATATTTTTTATCATATCTCTTTTTCAGCTAGTATACATGTAAAGGCCAATAAAGGGTGAAATTAAAATTATAAAAATATAAATGATTTATCTATACAGGAAAGAAAAAAATGAAAAAAAAAAGATTTCTAGAGATGCAATACTGCAAAGGAATGCTGAAAGAAAGGATTAATATGTGGCATTCAAATAAAGATAACAGCGGTAAAGTACAGAAGCAGAGACAGATCTAAACAACGTAAAAAGTAATGATTTCATAACTGAATCTAGTCATCTTGGAGAAGAAATGTGAATGTATTCCTTTAAAGAAAAACTCTATGTGACAAAACTTATTAGTAAATCCTAACTTGCTATTAATAGCAGTTCCACGTCTAAGGCCCTTACAGGGTAGCTGGGTTTGGTTATAGTGAAATCATACCCCACAGGGTGAGGTTTCACAACTGTGAATCACAGCCCTGCACATAGAATGTTCATTCTGGTACTGGCACTTTGAAAGATGGTTTCACCCGTGAAGCCATGAGGCTGAGCTCCAAGCTTGTCTAACAATAAGACCAAAGTTATGATCTACCTTCTTGGGGATTCGTATCTGGAGAAAATAGAGCCATGTGCACATGAAATGACATCTAGCAGGAGCTGGGTGAGCATCTGTCATTTCTGACAAGGATCACCCTCTCTGGCCTCCAGTACTGCCACTGGTACAATGACATATGGAAACATAGGTCAGACTAGCTGGTTGAGTGGACAGACCAGGTGACAGTGAGAAGTGAGAAGGCCAGATTTCTATAGTAACTATTTTTACATTTTAAAAAAAAAATCTTATCAAAATTAAGTTTCAAAAACATACTAGATATATATGGCATAAATGCAGATAAATGCAAGAAGAAATGTATGTGTAATTGTAAATATGTATCTGTTTGTTATCCAAAGGTATGAGTAGGCATAAACATATCTATAAACAGAAATACATTTGTATGCGAATGTGGCAAGTGTATGTGCTGACATGCTTTTGTGTATAAATACAAATGTATATGTATGAGAAAAAATATATGCAAGTATACAGATATATAAATATCAATATTGTCGCTTGCCTTGTTTTACCATTGAAGATGAACAGGCAGGGTAGTTCGTTTATATGCTTTATTACAGAGAAACACATCAGGATGGATAGCAGCCGTACAAAATATAAACAAAACTGAATAACTGACAGACAACACAGACATACATGCTTACAACTCAACAGCTTACTACAAAATGACAGTCAGGCTTGGACGTGCTCAGTATTTATACACTTGAGCAAGCCTCTAGAAAGCCTTTTAAAGGTATGCATACGTATTGATCTACATCCTCCCTTTTTAATGAATTGCCCACAACATAATGACATTTGAAAAAAAAAACATGCAGTTGTAGAGACAATAAGAAATAAATATAACGTTTATGTCCAAGTTTCCATGTATCTGGAACATGGTCTGGAAATGCGACCTGATCTAGTGATATAGCAATTAGAACTGGATTTAGCAACAGGGACAATTATTGGTGAACAATTTGCTTCAGGAGTTTTGGGATTCATCTCAGGAACAGGGATATTTACTAGAACGTCCTCTGGAATTGGAACGCTGGATAACTCACTCTGAAATTTAGATTCTTTCTCGCAGGTATGATACTGCAATACAGGCTTGGACACCAGGATCAAATGTTTCTGATTCCACCTAAATTCTGCTCCTTGCGATTCCACAGTGTATGATTTCAGCTTTGGACATACACTTTTCATGACTCCAATCAGATCAAAAACTTTGGACGGCTGCATCCTCACTATCTCCCCTTCTCGTAATGGATTGAGTGGTTTGCTGGTCTTGTGATAATAGGACTTCTGGGATAAGTGCTTCTTCAACAGATGTGCTTTCACTGATCTGTTGTTCTTTACACATGGAACCAATAGATTACTGTTCATTGGTAGTGTGGTTCTAGTTTATCTTGACAGAAGTCTCTGTTTCAGGTGCACCAAGATGTTTATCATGAGGAACCTTTCTGAGATTCAAGAAAACATCGCTATTGTCTCGTTTTAACTTCTCTAGTAATTGTTTTGCACTATGAACTGCAGGTTCTGCCAAACAATTTGACTGGGGGTACTCAGGCTACTTGTGACATGAGTAAAGTCCCAGTCATCAGCAAATCTTTTGAACTGCTAGCTTGTAAATTGTGTACCATTGTCAGAAATAACTTTGTGTGGACTACCATGGACTACAACATGACGCTTCATCTTAGTAATGACAGTACTGGATGCTAGATTAGGAAGTAGGTCAATCTCAAACCAATTAGAATAACAGTGTACTAACACCAAGTAATGTTGACTATTCCATTTGAAAATGTCTGTAGCTACTGTCTACCATGATAGTTCAGGGAACTGGTTTAGCTGAAGTGGTTCTTTCTGTTGAAGTGGCTTAGTACTATTACATACAGAACAAGAAAAAAGTACTCTCTCAATATCCTGTGACATAGAAGGCCAAAATTATAGTTCTCTCACCCTTCTTTTGGTAGAATCAGTTCCTGGATGGCACAATGCAAAATAGTAATATACTCTTGTTGCAAGGATTTTGGAACAATCCCTTTTGGACCTTTCAGGCTGATACCATCTCTGTAATGCAAATAAGGTTGCAGGTCATTAAGTAAACAATATTGCTTTGAAGGCCATCCTCGACTGATAAAGTGGTTAAGCTTCTGAAGAACTGGATCTGAGGCTGTATGACGTCTAAGCTCATCATGATGTGTGGAAGAAAAATGTCTCACTTCCATGACTTCAAAATCAAATTTCTCACTTTCATGCTGTTCAGTGGTATTTGTGGGTGATCGGGATAATATATCAGCGAGATAAAAAAGTTTGCCTTTTGTGTAGACAAGATTGAAATGATACTTTTGTAATTTCAACATCATGTGTTACAATTTGGCAGGAGCTGTATGCATAGGCTTTCTCAAAATAGTAATTAAAGGATGTTGATCTGTTTCAATCTGGATAGATCTACCATAAATAAAATCATGGAACTTCGAACATGCAAACACAATTGCCAAGAGTTCTTTCTCTATCTGCGCATACTGCCCTTCAGTTTGTGTTAGAGTTCTGGACTCATAGGCTACTGGTCTACTTTCTTGAAGAATGACTGCGCTAAGACCAAACTTCAAAACATCACAAGAAAGAGTTACTGGCTTGTGAACATCATAATATCTGAGATTTGGAGGACTGGCAATTTTCTGTTTCAGGACATGAAATCCTCTCTGATGCTGTTCTAACCATGACCAAGATACATCTTTGCGTGTTATCTCTATAAGCAGAGCTGAAAGTTGGCTCAAGTGTGGAATAAACAAGTAGTTAACCATGCCAAGAAAATGTTGTAGGGCTTGAGCACTGTCTGGAGCTGGCATCTTGAGAATTGCTGTTTTCTTGGAAGGATCTGGTCCAGGGTTGCCAGATTTCCAACCAGCCAAGTAGGGACAAAAAAAAAAAAAAGGTCTTTCACGGCAAGTGAAGACCAAAAAAAAAAAAAAGGGTCTTTCACGGCGGCAAGTGAAGACCAAAAAAAAAAAAGGTCTTTAATGCGGAACAGAGTTCCACATTAAAGAACAGTAGCTCTGCACTAAACACGAAGCTTCTCATGTTTAATGCATTGCAGTTCCGCATTCAACACAAGTAGCTCCTTGTTTAGCGATTTTTGATTGGCCCATATACCGGCATACGGGCCAATCAAAAATCGCTAAACACGGAGCTTCTCATGTTTAATGCGGAACATTGCAGTTCCGCATTCAACAGAAGTAGCTCCGTGTTTAGCGATTTTTGATTAGCCCGTATACCGACATACGGGCCAATTAAAAATCATAAACACGGAGCTACTTCTGTTTAATGCGGAACACAAGAAGCTCCGTGTTTAGCGATTTTTGATTGGCCCGTATGCCAGGTATACGGGCCAATCAAAAAAAAAAAAAAAAACAAAGCTGAGGCTGGCCGGGATTTAAACCGGCAGGGCGGGACTCGGTATCTGGCTGCTGATCTCGGGACAGTCCCGCCCAAATAGGGACGTCTGGCAACCCTGATCTGGTCATAAGCCTGAACTGGTAAACAAATGACCAACATAACTAACTTCTCACAGCCTAAACTTTCACTTCTGAGGATTTGCCTTAAGATTCACTTCACATGTTCTTTACAGAATTTTCTTGAGGTTTCTCTCATGCTCGGCTTCACCATTATCTCCTATTAGAATATCATCTACTATAATAGCACATGGATGCCCAGAAAAAAATTAGTTCCATTGCAGTCTGGAAGACTTCACTGGCACAATTTATCCCAAATGCCATTCTCAAAAATCTGTACCTACCAAAAGGAGTACTGAAAGTGGTTAGCAATGAAGATTTTCAATCAAGCAAAATTTGCCAAAATACACTCTTTGCATCCAAGACAGAAAAAAGTGGCATTTGGCATAAGAGCTGAGACTTCTTTGACTGTACGCATTGGATGATGAGGTCTTTTCAGTGCTTTGTTCAAATCTTGTGGATCAATACATATTCTGATATTATCTGAGCTTTTGTTATGAGCAACGACCATGGAAGATACCCATTCAGTTGTTTCTTCTACTGGACAAATCACACCGTGCTGCACCATTTTATCTAGCTCAGCTTTGACTCTGTTCTGCATAGATACTGGAACTTTCTGGACTGGCTTGACAACTGGACTGACTTTATGGTCTAACTTCATGGAGTACACAACTGGGAGTTTGCCTCGTTTGTCTTCAAAAAGATCCGCATAGGTAGAAAAAATAGACTGGGTGAAATTGGAGTAGTGGTCTTTCAAGCTTACATGGTGCACTTCCTTATTAAATGAAAGTAGTCCCATTTTCAAACTGTCTCTGAGGCCTAATAGTGACTGAACGTGCCTTTTGACCACATAAAATTGCAAGTCATAGCTGTTCCCAGCAGAGTAACATGAAAGCACTACTGAGCTCTTTGTCTGAATGTCTTCACAACCATATGCAACAAGCTTTGCACACTTTGCCAAATCAAACTTTTCACTAGCACATACTCTATCAAATGTTTCTGCTGACATAACATTGCACTTTGAACCTGTGTCAACTTTGAGCTCTCTGGGTTTTCCATTTATCCAAACAGTACAAAACACTTCAATCTTTGTCCATAAATCTACTACACTGACTGTTTCATTAAGCATCGACACACCATCAACATAAAAAGTAGGGTCACGGCTTTCTAATTGATCAACTTGTCTCTTTGAATGTTCCCTTTTAAGAAAATAATGTCCCTTATTTGATTTACAAAACCTTTTGAAATGATTCCACTTATTGCATTTGTGGCATTGCTGACCAAAAGCTAAGCACTTTTCTCTTTTAGATAAGATTGCTACCACAATTACGACAGTTGACAATGAAACTGGGTAGAGGCACATTCTTTGAGTTTGCTGACTCACTCTTGTGCTTCACTGAGACTGTGTGCACTCTGGAATTTGCTCGAAAGGTACGGGGTTTCCCATTGACTGTTGCAGGGCTTACAATTGCTGCCATGTGCATGGCCCTGTTTCTTTTAACCACATGCTGCATACTATCAACACAAGCACTAGAAGATACTGGAAAAATGCATTTCTCATTTGTAAGCATATTTGCATGCTTTTCTGTGAGCTCATATATCTGACAAATCTCAATGGCCTTATTTAAAGTTAAATCACTGTCGCGAAGCAAAATCTTTCTCACAGCATCATCTTTAATACCACACCCAAATCTGTCTTTTGTCAACTCGTCCCTTAAATCACCAAATCTGTAAGTTTTAGCTTTATTTCTCAAGTTGGTTATATAAGCTGCAAAAGTTTCTCCAGGCTTTTGATCTCTTGTGTAAAATAAGTGCCTTTCCATTGTAATATTTGTTTGGGGGTTACACACTTCTCTAAATGTATGTTTTAAGCACTCAGGGTGTTCCCTAAACTCAATCAGTGCCATTATATGATGGTTTCCCCGTCTCCTGCAAACACAGCAGGTGTATACACAAATGAATACTCTCTTTCCATGGCTTCTGAACCAGCTAAATTAAGTAAGCAGAATAAATGGCTTTGCATTGTCATCTTTATCAGAAAATGCAGCTTGTTATGAAAATATCGTACTCTTGCTCAAACACTCTTCAGTTCTCTGCAATATTATTATCAAAAACAACTGGAGCTGGTGTACAAAATCCTTCAATGCCAACAAAGTATGCCCAAACACACTGAAAATAAGGTCCTTGTAATTATGTGTGAACATGCGCACACAGCCAGTACTTGTAATAACATTCAAATGCACAATAAACTCTTTGAAATACTGTACTTTGTGAAATATGTTTTGAAATGACTGCATTTCATGAAATAACTGTACTGTAATTCTCCACAAACATGTAAACACTCTGTATACTTTGGATATCTTAAATAGCTTTAATTAATGTGAAATAGCTCAAAGCAAAAAAATGTGGTTGTTTTCCTTATTTTATACATTTTATGTGACTCAGACATTATTTCAACATTTTCCTTAGTTATTTAAATTTTTTTTCAATATGTCACAGTTTCGGACATTTCATTTACCTAGAAATTCATTTAGAGCATTCTGAGTGCTTCGTTTTATATTTTGCAAATAAGAAATCATTTAAGTAAGCTTTGATACCTGAAATACATTTCTGACCTTTTTTTGCAAATTATACATGCAGTAGGGATGATCCATTCCTCTATATTCCTCTAATAGTAACTGAGTGCTTTCTCAGTCCTGAATCTAGATATCTGGATCCCATTCTGACACCATGTCACTCGTCTTGTTTTTCCATTGAAGACAAACAGGCAGGGTAGTTCATTTATATTCTTTTTACACAGAAACACATGTTATATATTTATTTATTTATTTGCAGTTGGTTAACCAGGATAGTCCATTGGGCCAATGAGGACCCATTTTCAATGGAGTCCTGGGGAGAAAAGCTCCATGACAAAACAAAGATTACAGCAGTTTATAAATTAAATTTTTGTTTACAAGACACAACAAAGTTGCAGCAGTTACAATTACATTTCTAGGTTACATTTAGTAGAAGACAAAACATTGCATTAGTAAATATACAGTTTCTCGAAATGGAGTAGTACAATTTGAGAATTTAAGAAGTTATTTAAATTGGCTTAGTATTTGCTAGATGCAAATATGAAGCTAGTGTCTGGGATATATGAGATAGTTGCCTGTAGGAAGTGGAGAATAGGCTATGTGGGGTGGGAGCAGGAGCATTCCCATTTGAATGTTAGATGCGAGTGAAGTGATTTTTTAAAGGAAGGGAGGTTGGCAGTAGTACGGATGGTGGAAGGGAGGGAGTTCCATAGGTGTGCTAGGGCAAAGGACAGGAGGTTTTGTCCTGGGGGGAGAAGGGGTCTGTGTAGTTCTATTAGGTTTTGGTTGTTAGATCTTAGGAGTCTTTCTGGGTGGTACATTTTAAAGGTAGAGGAAAGGGAGAGACAGAGGGAGGGGTGAAAAATGGTTTTGTGTGCATAAGTAAGCTGAGTATAGGTGAGATAGTTGGGAAGTTTGAGCCAGTTTAGTTTGTGGAGAGATACACAGTGATGGGTTGATGATTAGTGGCTAGTGGCAAATTTGGCAATTTTATTATAACAAGAGGATAGTTTTGTCTTGAGAGAGGATTGTAGGTTTGTTAGGAGAGGGGCACCATAAAGGAGGGAAGGGATGAGGAATGTAGTAGAGAGAGAGTGAGCTTAGTAGATGTAGTGAGGTATCAATTGTATCGGTAGAGCATGCCAAGTTTTTGGTGGGGATTTTTTTATGTTTAGTTGTAGGTGGGTATTGAATTTAAGCTGGTCATCGATTTGGACCCCTAATAGTTTGGTTTCAGATACCAGTTCAAGAGGTGTGTTATTCTGGCTAGTAATGGAGAATAGGTTTCTATCAATGGTGTTGGTTTTAGGTGGGGTAAATACCATGAGTTTGGTTTTTGATGCATTGAGTGCTAGATGATTGTCTTTCATCCACTGTTCTGAGGTAGAGAAGGTGTCTGGAGTTAGCTTTAACAGAGTGGGGATGGATGTGGCGACACAGATTATCGTTGAATCGTCTGCATATTGAATAAGGTTAGAGTAAGGGATTGAGCGGAAGAAATCATTTATGAATATATTGAAAAGGAGGGGACCCAGTATGGAACCCTGGCTTTTTTCCACTTGACAGCTTGTTGCCTGTAAGAGAGGTAGCTGGTGAACCAATTGAGAGAGGAAAGGGATACGTTTAGGTTAGATAGTTTAGTAAGGAGAAGGTTCTGAGAGATGGTATCGAAGGCCTTAGAGAGGTCAAGTAAGAGGGTAGATACAATATAGCCAGAATCTCTGGCTTTATTCACAGTTTCCAGGAAGGATAGGAGGGCAGTCATAGTGCTGTGACTGGGTCTAAATCCGTGTTGGGTGGGAGTTAATAAGTTGTTATGTAAGAGATATGGAAGGAGTTGAAGATGGATACATATTTCTAGGAGTTTTGAGATGGGAGAGAGGATGGCGATGGGACGGAAGTTAGCAATACTGTTATTATTGCCTCCTTTGTGCAAGGGAATGATGAAAGCCTTTTTCCAGAGTTGGGGTACAAAACCTTCTTGGATGGAGTGATTGATTAGGATGCTGATGGGGAAGGCAATGGCTTCAGCAGCTATACTAAGGAAGGTTGAGGGAATGTTATCGGGGGCATTGGTGCATGGTTTTAGCTTTTGCAATAATTTTTTTATGGAAGAAGTAAGATTGGGTTTTATGGAGAATGGTGGGGGTTGAGAAGATAGGGTATGGGAGAGTGGAGGTGAAGGGGTGACAAGAGAGGAGATGCAGAAGTAGGGGGAGAAGTGTTGTTAGAGAAGGATGAGGTTAGTTTGGAAATAGAGTCTATGAAGAAAGAGTTGAATTGGGAGGCCAGATCTATATCTAGTACATTTGGGTCAGGGCTTGGGTTTTCAGTTGTGCTGGGTTTTAGAAGGTTAGTGATGCCTTTCCAGAATTTTTGTGGATTGGTTTTATGGTTGTTTTGAAGTAAGGAGAAGTAATTCTGTCGGTCTGCTGTGATAAGCTTTTTAACTCTGTTGCAAAGTGTTTTGAACTCAATAAGGGTGTTGGGGTTTTTTTTTCTTTGGTAACGTGCCCAGGCTTTGTCCCTAAGGCGCATGACAGTTAGTGTGTTTTTGGTTAGCCAGGGGGCAGTTTTGTTTCTTATTCTTTTGGTTATCATGGGGGCATGACTATCTAGTATTTTTAGGAAAGTTGCCTTAAAGTGTGCAACAGCATTTTCCAGGGGTAGAGTTTTTAGAGGGTTCCAGTTAAGTGATTTTAGGGAGTCAGAGAAGACTTTGGGGTTGAAGTTTTTTAGGTAGCGAATGGTGATGTAATTATGAGTTACTTGTAAAGGAGAAGGAAGACGCCTTGTAAAGATGGGAAGGTGGTCACTGAGGGAATCAGGAAGAGTCCCACTATCAGGGTAGTAGTGGGGATGAGAGACTAAGATCCAGTCTAGGGTGCTACCACTGGAGAAGTCTTTAGAGGGCCTGGTAATGGAGTTGATGAGCTGAGAGTAATTATATAACTTGATATTTAGGGTGTGTGTAGGGGACTGAATGGAGGACCAGTTAATGTTTGTGTCTCCCAAGAAGATAGTTTCATTACTGATATTGCTAGAAAGCCAGTTGAGGATATCCTGCAATACTGAGATATTGTCTCCAGGGGGAATGTAAAGGGAGGCTATGCATATGTGTTTGTGTTTATTTAATTGAAATAGAGCTAGTATTAATTCTGCATTGGCGAAGTGGGGAATGGGTTTATTGTAGGGAGTAATGGATAGGGAGGATGAGTAGAGTAGAGCTACTTTGCCACCCTTTTTGTGTGCTCTGTCTTTTCTTATGATGGAGTAGTTAGGTGGTATTATTTCAGAATCTTTTATATGAGGTTTTAACCAGGTTACAGAGATAGCTAAGATGTCAGGTTTGTTGTGGAGAAGCCAGGCATGTAGGTTGGGAATTTTGTTAGCTATGCTTTGGGCATTTAGAGAAGCTAGTAGGATGGATTTGGATGTAGAGCAAGGGGAGTTTGGGCCGGGATTGGGGTGTATATCTCCAGATAGAAGTATGGTTGTTAGATGTTGGATTATGCTGAAAAGGTGTTTGGATTGCTTTGTTTCTAGGTTGTGTACTGTTAGCTTTGAGAGGTCTTTGGAGGTTAGTGGGGAGGTAGAGATTTTATAAGTGGTGATTAGTTTGTAGTGAAAGAATAGCTGGTTATTAATGGGATAAAGACCAGGGGATACTGCGAAAAATGAGTGTAGGTGTGTTGTGGGGAGTGAGTTGGTTGTATGAAGGAATGGTGTGTGGGTTATGGTGTTGGGCTGGGTAAGGTATTGGATGTAAGTAAGGGCTAGGAGAAGTAATAGTTGAATTGAGAAGGATGTATATTTTGTAGGCATGTTGAGGCTTTGCTAAGGTGGATATATGGTGTTGAGAAAGGTATGGTGTTTGCTAAGGTGGATATATGGTGTTGAGAAAGGTATAGGAGTAGGTATTGCCTTATTAAAAGGAAGGGGGTGGGGTGATAGATGGTATGTAGGGGAGGGAGAGGGAAGTGGGTGGTGGTGAAAGGGGTGGAGAGAGGAAGTAGGAGTGGTTAGGTGAGTATAAATATAGAGCTATGGGGGTGTGTGGGAATTGGGGGTAGGGTATGGGAGCGGAGTGAGCCCGGAGGGCGAATGGAGTGGGAAGAGCCAAAAGGAAGTGAAGACTCACAAAAAAGTATCACCAGCTGAAACCTAAAGATGAATGAAGATGGGCTACAGTTAATACTGAAAGATAAGTGTGGTTTAGACACTTTTCATACAGGGAAGAATCGGGAGTTTTAGCAAATAAAGTAAATGGGAGGTCTATCTAGGATGGACATCAGGATGGATAGCAGCAGTACAAAATATAAACAAACTGATTAACTGACAGACTACACAGGCATAGATGCTTACATCTCAACAGCTTAGTCCAAAATGACAGCAGGCTCAGACACGTTCAGTATTTATACACGTGTGCAAGCCCCTAGAAAGCTTATTAAAGGTATACATACATATTGATCTACAAATATATATCCCTCCCTTCCATCCTTCAAAACCATTGTCAAAGACTTCCCTTCCAAAAGCTGTATCTTTTCTTGCTCAACACCAGGATAAAGTATGTCCCTGAATGTGGACAAATATATATTCATACCTTACATCTCCTTGCTCTCATTCCTTCACTCAGATCCTTACTGCTATCAGTTTCTTTCCCCTGGCTTTCTTTTTAAATATACCATAGGCCTGCTTTTTCTTTTACTTCATATTGTAATTCTTGTTTGTATTATACTAACTTATCTTTAGTTTTGCTATAAACTGGATAAAATCTCTCTGACATGACCAAAACAATAAGACCACCAGTGAACTGGCTAGCAGAAACACACAAAAAAACAGAGCCAAGATATATGTACTGCTGCTGAATTTAATAACAAGTCCTTCTGGTACCTCAACTTACGCCTTCATGGAATAACTTTTTTGCACCAAATGCAAGTGCCATCACCAAATAGTTAATTAAACAATTAAACAATTAAACAATTGATCAATAATGCCTATCTAACAAACTTGAATTATTTGAGTTAAAGTGCAAAATGCATAAAATATCAATGTTCTAGTAACTGTTGAAAATACTATTTCATAATATTATAGTCAAATGAATATTTTTTAAAATATTATTTATATACTTGACATACATATTCCATAAAAGTAAACATACAAAAATCCTTATACATTCAAGTTAACCTCCAAATTCATTCCCCTAGGTTGCATCATTCTATAATTTAGAATAAATTTGCTTTCTAACTCCAAAAGTTGGTAAGTGAAAGCCCCCACACACACAATTAACTGCAGTTTAGCTAACACACTGAAGAAAAACTCTTATCTAGGCTGCCATGTATCTGGTGAAAATGCAATTAACTATTTGGTGATGGCAGTTGTACAAAAGGAAACTGCTTGGGGCAAAAAAGTTATACCTGAAGAATGCAAATTTCCTGTAATCATGGCTGCAGAAGTAAAAACCACACTCTCCAAAGCCAAGAACACAGCATCCACGGGAACTGACAACATCCCAGGCTGCGTTCTACACAAACTACAGAATGAACTGGTACCCCACCTAAGCACCATGTTCAATCATAGCCTCACCTCAGGCTTTCTGCTCACTGAATGGCACACAGTGATGGTTATTCCACTTCACAAAGGGGGAGCCACCAGGGACCCCAGGAACTACCGCCCCATTAGCCTGATGAGCCTGGTCTGCAAGGCTATGGTCATCATGGAACTTATAACCAATGACATTGGTAATCTCCAAACTCTGGACCCCACCCAGTTTGGGTTTGTAAAAAGCAGATCATGTCTCCTAAACCTGATAGACTTCTTTGAAGTGGTCACCAAAGCTGTAGATGAAGGTAAGGTGGTTCACACAGCCTATCTAGATCTCCCCAAGGTTTTCAACACCATCCCCCACTTTGGAATTATAGATAAAACTTACTAAACTAGGTATAAATCCCTATGTCACAAGATGGGTTGCCAACTGGCTCACTGACAGAACCCACACTGTGAAAGTAGCAGACTCCAAATCCGACTTCAGACCAGTGACAAGTGGAGTACCACAGGGTTCAGTCCTGGGTCCTCTCCTGTTTGGTATCTAGTTCTCTGAAGTACAGGCTAACACAAAAGGTCTTTGGCTAATGAACTTTGCAGATGACTGCAAACTAGGAGCCATAATCAAAACTCTTAACAATGTGGACATCCTACAAAAGAGCCTCACTGAGACAGATGCCTGGTGTCAAAGCCATGGTCTCAAGCTCAATGCCAAAAAGTACATTGTCATCCCTTTTGGTAAAAACTCTGTACCCATGAACTACCACATTGGTGGTAGCCTACTTAACACCGAAAGTGTGATAAGTGACCTTGGGACACAGGTGGGCAGTAGTCTCTCCTTTGATAATCACATCGCCACAGTAGTCAGGAGATCCTTCTACATGGCACACCTCATCACAAAAAGTTTGTCATCCAGGATAAAAGTGGTCATTGTTCCCCTCTACTCATCACTCATTAGACCCATTATAGAATACAGCTCCCCTTTTGGTATGCACCTCACAAGACATCTACAACAACTGGAAAGGCCGCAGAAATACCTCACAAAGAGGATTACCGGCCTCAAACAGATGTCCTATGCAGACCGTCTCAAATAAATCCAGCTTTACTCTGTTGCATATCGGATACTCAGAGGCGATCTCTGCCTAGCATACAAAGCTATGTCAAACCCAGAGCTGTTGGACATGCTCCACTTAAAGAAATCCCAATCCCTATGAGCACCACAATAAACAGAACATGCTGGAGGGATAGATTCCTGTCCCAGGGACTTCCCATACTCTGGAACAAACTAACCATCTATAGCAAACAAAGTTCCTCATTAGCACTCTTCAAGAAAAATCTTGATGATTGGATGGGAGATAGGAAATTCACCCCGGGGATCACTTCTGTGGCTCTGCTCAACAGGGGCACAGGAAAATAATTCTCTTGGGTGGCGAAAGCCACCAGGGTACCTTTTTGGCTAGGCTTATATAGGCCCTAGGGCCAATAGCTTAGTACCTACCTATGAACCTACAAAGGTGTAAGCTGAGGTACCAGAAGCACTTGTTATTAAACTCAACAGCAGTGCATATAGCTTGGCTCTGGGGGTTTTTTGTGTTTTTTTGGTAAAATTTCTCTAACTATTAAATCATTGTTATACAACATGCATCTATTCTTAACCAATGTTTTCATATTATGTGCAATTTGGATACTTATTTAAACTGCATTTGTTTTTGTATTATCTTTAAAGACTCTAAAATGATTGTTTTTAAAATGTTTTGTAATACTTTGAAGTTTTTCTCTCCAGGCCTCTGTTGAAAATGGAGTCCTCTCCAGTTGGACTTTCCCAGTAATCAAATGTCAATAAATAAATATAAATAAACAAATATCTGTAAAACACAGATGAAAATCTGTATGAGTCTACATACAAATATTTTTCATGTAAATATGTTTGTGTGTGTGTGTGTGTGTGTGTGTGTGTGTGTGTGTGTGTGTGTGTGTGTGTGTGTGTGTGTGTGTGTGTGTGTGTGTGTGTGTATTTATACACAAACAGAAAACATATTTTTATTGGCACATAAATATTATCTTAGTAACTAAATGCACTACAGTCAGATGATTGCTAGAAACAAAACTTTTGTTTTTTTTTATAGGCCACAGACTATTTATTAATATGGTAATTGTATAAGACTGTCATATTCTTCCAAAATATTAACTGTGCATACAAGATGGCAGAACTCAGATATCCATTACATCTTAGTCAAGAGTGGAGATGGGGTGGGGGTTGAAGTGAATGACCAGCACAAAGGATATTGAGAAATGCACTATTTGATTAATTCTGTACTCATCTAATTATACCCTTTATATGGTGACATTTATTAAACAGCAACCTATCAAAGCACATATTGCCATAAACATTTCTATTACATCCATCTAAAAAGTAAATTTTAACTGGAAGAAAGTCATAACTTCATTTCAATTGCTATATTTTTATGTGTGAGTATATCTTTTGAACAGTTTGTCTCTTTGAGGGGAAAATAAAAGTCTGTTGCTTAGATCAAATTCACATGATATCACTTAAAACTGCAAGTAGAGTATGTAAGGAATAGTAGAATGCAGAAACTATAATGCAATTGCATAAACAGGCTGCAAAAAGTGCCTCTCACCCAAATAGGCAAGCTGTACAGAGACATAAAAATAGAATTGGAAGGAAGTTGTACAGTCCTTCTAGTTCAATTAGCATGGAAAAACGAAATACTGATTAGCTCAGATGGATTAGGTACAATACACTTATTAAATTCTGTGCTTTGCTATTTTCCTTATTAATAAATTAATGAATATAGTAAAACTCAATAGAAATATATACAGAAGTAAGCACCCATCTTAAACGTGCAAAATAACTTCAGTGCCTTGCCTTGAATAGTACACAGAATCATGCTAGAAATATTGTAAAATACACATTTCAGGTTCTTAAATAACCATCCTTCATGTGTTTTCCATGCAGCAGGAGAGGAGAATTCCTATAATAGTACCCAGAAGAAAAAGAGGCTAAAGAGACTTACTGAAGATGCTTGTCAGTATACAAAAAATAACATTTAAAAAGTTTTTTTTTTGTGTTCTAGTTATTTTGTAACTATAAATGTAGAAGTAATTCACATAGTCTCTCTCATTTACACACCATGTGGTACATACTGCAATGAGCACCTGTCAGCACTCATTGTTTCTGTAGCAGTTATGGATTTTACAGCCTCAGGTTGCTAGCCCAAGGCCCAAAATTCATATAGTAGAAGTAGTGTTTTCAGTACACTATTGTAGCACAACCCATATCAGCCAGGATTTACATTTATTACAATTTCTTACCATAGAGTCATAGACTGTTACTAGGCTAATGACCCAAGGGGCCTTTCTAAGTCTAGGCAATTTTTCCCAAAAGAATAATGATGATGCCTCATATTCAAATAGGCCTGATACTAATAGCATATGTTACAACAGCATATGTTATTAGTATCAGTAGACTGCAAATATACAAAAATCACCACCACTTGATAGCAATATACTGATGGTTCCTATGTTTTTCCAACCAGTTCCCAGAATTTTCTTTTATTTGAATAAAGTTTTAATAAAAAAAATGCTAATAAAGATTGCAGCAATGTATTACATTATGAGTGCATTTATTGTCTTCATTTCTTGTTTCTCTATACCCTCCCTCTCTCTTTTTCTTATTTCAATTGTGTGTTTCTTGTCCTTTATTTTCTTTCCCTCCCATTACTGTTCATTTTTCCACAGGTCTAGAATCCTTAAGTGTGTCCCAACCATGTTATTTGCAGGTCAGGGAACATTCACCCTCTCCCTGTTCAGGGATGTCAGAGTGATGTCACTTGTTGTGTTGGCACACTGGCACGTGACAACCTGACAAGCCTTAAAGAGCATGAGTTTCAGGACTTGGTTTAGGATATGGTGAGCAAGTAGTGGAGAGACACCTTTAGCCAGTCCAGGATGCTCTCCAGCAGGTTGAAGACTTGCTGCCCTGGTCGGTGCTGACCACCATGCCACCTATATAAAACAAATGAAATTCCTTTATATTTTTAAAAATAAATAATACAGGATGTGCTTCATATAAAACCATTTCATATACAATGGTGCAATACTTACCATTACTAAGATAATATTTATGTGCCAATAAAAATATGTTTTATGCTTGTGCCACTTGTATTAAATGCATCAAGAGTGCGTGCACATAGTTGTTTTCATTCACAATACCAGAAAATGTACAAGCATTTACTTAAGCTTTAACTTCAGCTACTTTTTGCTTTTGCTGTAAATGGGTATTTTTTTAAATGCCTTTGCATTTACTTATCTACAAACTACAACGGGCTGTTCGGCTCAGTCTCTGTTCCAATAATGTAGCCAGAACTTATCTTCAAGTCTATCTCACACCTTCATCTTTTCAATCTATTGCTAAAAGACTTCCTCTCTGCCTCCTGGCTTTGTCCTTGCTCCTCATCTTGGACATATATTCTCCTAACATCCTTCCTCACCTTCTTATACCTCTCTTTAAAGCACTAAATCACTTAACCTGCTTATCCCCTTGTAATACCTCACTTTATTGTAGCATTTAAACTACTATACCTACTTCTAATTTAGCACAACTAAATTTCCATTCCATCACTAGTTCTCTGTTAACACTTAAACTTGCTTATCCCTTATAATACCTCACTCTAAAACCTACCTATCTTATACACCACTATTCTATCTGTAAATTCTCAATACAATGCTTGTATATTAATGTTTGTGAACAGGAATGCAAATCTTACTATACTGACCACTAATATGCTATGTATTCACTGAAACTACATTATAAACATTGTTATTGTAAGTATCGATTGCATTAAATGTTTTACCTTGGAGCTTTTGTCCTTGCGCCTGAGCTCAAAAAGGGCATCTGTGCCCAGTTGGACTTTCCTGATAGAAAAATTTCAATAAATAAATAAATTATAAATAAATAAAGTATTCAATGAAAATAGCTAGCAATTACTAAATTAACATATAGGTGAAGTGGCACCTTTCAAGAATAACTGCTACACAAATGCGAATCTTAGGACTATGGCATCTAAGTCCAAGGAAGTGACGGTTCCACTGTATTTGGCATTCATCAGACCTGTCATTGAGTACAATGCTCCCTTTGGTATGTACCTAACCAGGCATATCCAACAAGTGGAACATCCACAGAGGTTCCACACTAAAAGAATACAGGGTGTAAGTAAAATGTCCTATGCAGACTGCTTCAAGGCTCTATCCCTATATTCTGTCTCCTACAGGCTTTTGAGGAGAGATCTATGTCTGGCATACAGGGCATTGTCAGACCCCACTCTGATGGACCTCCTGCATATCCACAAAAAAACAGTACCAGAATTACTCATTCTAAAGACTTAAACCTTGGCTGTGATATAAATAGGACCTGCTGAAGAGATAGGTATGTATCCCAGAGATTAACCCGTTTATGGAACAGGCTCCCCATCCATGTGAAGCAGAGTTCCTCCCTAACCCAATTCAAGTGCAACTTGGACAAATGGATGGGAAACTGGAAATTCATCCCTGGTTTGGCACCTTTGTCTCTAATGGACATAGGTAACATGTTAATGGTTCACCTCCCAGGCCCATGCTTACACTTATCAAGGGCATCAGAACTTGTCAGAGATTTGGGATGCATAGCTAGGCTTAAAAAGGCCCTTGTGGTCATTAGCCTAGTAAACACCTATGAGCCAATGAATACCACCCTTTATGTTTATTAAGTCAAGTTTATATCACAAGTAAAATCATATGGTATTTCTTCTAAACAGGCAACTAGCATGTCACTGGATTTATGATTGCCGATTCATATGCAGTAACTCACATTACATGAAGTTAAATTTGTGTAGACACATATGTCTTTGTAGTTGAAATCACCAGGCATAATCATACTTTTCTGAAATCTCAAAACACTTTTGTACATCTGGTCCTAAAATGGTAGTATCAAGCTAAACCTTTATGGCATTCAGCTGATATTTATTGATTGATTGATTGATTGATTGACATTCATTTAACTGTAAACACATGCACTGACATTTTGTTGTTCACAAACTCGGTATATATCTGAATCATAATATCTTATTTATTTACTTATTTTTATTTTTATTTTACATTTGTTAACCGGAATGGTCCAACTGGATGAGGTCCATTTACAGCAGAGGCCCGGAGAGAAAAGCTCCACTTAATTAATACAACAGACAATGATAATAATACATAATGTAAAGTAAAGACTTTGTTATTGAGCAGTATTTTGTGCATAATAGAACAGTACGCAAAGAAAGATCATATCAGCAATATATACAAGTGAACATTAAGTTAGTCATCAAAATATACAGACAGAGATCACAGCAACATTTCCAAATGTCAAGGGATACCATTTGTTATTTCCATTTTTACCAAGGGTCTGATAATTGGAGAGAAGAGAGAAAGATGGTGGTAGCATACACTAGGATTAAGTAACACATGGACATAGCCAAGAGCTAATAAGATGAGCCTTAAGGCAGTTTTTGAATTGTTTGGTATTAGGTGCAGAAGTCACCAAGGGAGGGAGATTATTCCAACTTTTTGCTATACTGTGAGAAAATAGAGCTTTACCTGCTGTGTTGTTGGCTGTGGAGATAGAGAGGAGTGATTTGTTGGCAGAGCGGAGTGGTCGATTTGGAATGTAGTTAGTCAGTAGTTCCCTAAGGGCTGGAGATTTTTTAGGATATTTTAGGTTGTTATAAGCTATGACTAGTTGGTGGTAGGTAAATAACTGTGGGAGCTCAAGCCACTGAAGTTGTCTAAGAGGTATACAATGGTGTGCTCTAAAGAGGGAATTTTTTGCAAACTTGGCGATTTTGTTATAACATGACTCAAGTTTCTCCAGGTCAGATTTTCTTACATAGGTGAGAATAGGTGCTGCATACATGAGTGTGGAAAGAAGCTGGGTTTGAGCTAGGATGATCTGAGCTTGATCTTATAGAAAGTCTTTTTGTCTGTATAGGGACCCCATTTTTTGTGTACCTTTTTAATAGTTTGAGAGA
The DNA here is from genome assembly GCF_019279795.1 of Protopterus annectens. Classification (NCBI taxonomy): domain Eukaryota; kingdom Metazoa; phylum Chordata; order Ceratodontiformes; family Protopteridae; genus Protopterus; species Protopterus annectens. The sequence goes on from NC_056737.1 coordinate 239,116,933, forward strand.
TATGGATGTCAAAGTGTAGGTTGTTATCTATTTCAATGCCAAGCAGCTTGGTGTGGAGAGAGGGTGAAATGACAGTTCCATTATTGGAGAAGATAGAGAAGGAGAGTGGAGTGGTCTTTGATTTGTTTGGGGTAAATAGAAGTAGTTTAGTTTTGTTGGGATTTAAGATAAGTTGAATATCTGTGATCCACCTTTCTACTGAGGTAAAATATTCTTGGGCGAGTTGCTGTAGGGTGGTGAGATTTGGGGCAGAGCAGATCAAGGTGGAATCATCTGCATACTGTATGAGTGAAGCCTGTAGGGTAGAGGTATGTAGATTATTGGTAAAGATAGAAAAGAGGAGTGGACCGAGTATGGAACCTTGAGGTACACTAGTGGTAGTTGGGAGTAAAGATGATATAACTCCTTGCCACTGGACAGCTTGTTGTCAGTCAGATAGATAGTTTTTAAACCATGCAAAAGTGTTAGCGGCAAAGGCTAGAGAGGTAAGAGTATCTATTCGAATGGAGTGGGAAACCATGTCAAATGCTTTGGAGAGGTCCAAGAATATAGCAGATGCAAATCTGTTGTTATTTCTCTGTTGGTTAACCATGTTTGTGAAAGAGAGAAGGGCTGAAGTTGCGCTGTGGTGTGGGCAGAGACCATGTTGTGTAGAGGAGAAGAGATTGTTAGAGCCTAGGAAATCCATGACCTGAGAGTGTATGCATTTCTCAAGTATCTTTGATAAAGGAGACAGAATAGTTAGAGAATTCATAGGAATTCCTACCCTTATGAAGGGGAATAATGCAAGAGATTTTCCATAGTTGAGGGATGTGGGATTCCTGTATGGAGCAGTTGATTAAGATTGAGACTGGGTAGGACAGAGAGTCGAATATAGTGTTGAGTTCTAGAGGGTTAACACTGCAATCGTTTCTGACTTGTCTATAGACTGTAGGTTTGGGTAAGTTAGTACGTTTTCACAGGAGGAAAGTAGGGAGATGGTCACTGAGTCCGTCAGGTAGACTACCTACTTGGTAATTATGTTCAGGGTAATTTACTAATGTCCAATCTAGTATAGATTCCATATGGGATATTTTGTCTACTCTAGCTGGTCCTTGAATGAGTTGAGAAAATCCATATAGGTTGATGTGGTTAGTGGGGGTTTTAGAGTTACAGTCTAGCCAGTCAGTGTTTAGGTCACCTAATAAAATAGTTTCCTGTGAAAGATTATCTTTTGACCATTGTAGAATCTCCTCAATTATTGGAGCGTTATTACCTGCAGGGATATATGCACAGAGAATATTGATGCTCTTTTTCTTATTTAACAGTAGGACAGAGCATACGATCTCAGCAGTATTAAATTTAGGTGGAGGAGTTAATAGAGGTTGGAGATAAATTGTATTTTATAGACAGTTGCAATGTCCTCATCCTTCTTTCCTGTTCTATCTAGCCATAGGATATTATATCCTGGAGGGAGAATTTCTTCATTCTGTGTGCTGGGTTTTAGCCATGTCTCTGTTATGGTAAGGATGTTGGGGGAGTAGTGAGTTATGTATGCGTTAAGTGAGGAAGTTTGTTTGATATACTGTGAGAGTTAAGACTGATGATAAGTAGATCTGCAGTGTGTTTGTTTGGGGGTATAATGATGCTTGACCTTGGATTTGGGTGAATATCCCCCGAGGTAAGGAGGTATTTCTTTAATGAAAGTTCAAGCTTGGTAGTTTGTAGAATATCTATGTGGGGTTTACTTGATGATTTCCTAGTGTAGAATAGTGAAACATACTTGTTACGTAAAAATAGTATTGTGTTGCCACTAAATAAAGAGGGGGCTATAGAAAAGCTTATGTGTGTAATAGGTGTGAATGTATGTGTTGTATGGTAGGTGGTGTGTGGTAGTGGTGTGTTTGTGTGTAAGGATGTAATGTAGGTTCGAGTTGTGAGGGTTAGTAGGAGAGATGAAAGTAAGGCCTGCATAGTTTGGGTTTGTGTTATTTGGATGCAAGTGGTAAATTAGAGATGTGGTTGCAGGTGAGTGGCTGTAGGGAGAGTTCAGGTGATTGGGGGTTAGAATAAATGTAGAAATAGTGGGGGTGTATGGGAATTGGGGGCAGGGTAGGGGAGCGGAGTGAGCCGAGTGGAGAAAGGTGAATGGAGCAGGGCTCAGCCACCATGAGATCACAGAGACAATCAGTGAGCTCTAATCAAGGATAGCAGGGAAAACCAGCCAAATTGGAGTAAGTTCAGTATATCTGCTTCCCTGTAGAGCAGTGGTAGACTGCTGGCAGTGTGTTGCCACCTGGTGGCCAAAGTAAGTTACTACAGCCAGAAAAAAACGAACCTGTGTGCATGCTCATCTGTCCTGTAGTAATACTTTAAATAAGGAGCAGTTTACTTTTTTAAAAGCAGATAGTTTTAAAAACAGATTCGGTGTGTGGATAAATTGCAATAGAAGGAACACCTACAGTTTAGAAAGCTGTGCTCTTTAGTTTGGTTTTGGAGCTGCTTCAGGCAGGTAACTGAAGCAGATGTATACACTTTCACAAGGTATTTTGCATGGTGAGTCTGTTGGGCAGGGCATGACCACAGAGTGTTTAACCCATTGGGAGAAGCTGCAAGACATAAGGGGGAACACATACAAAAGGTTAGACCAGGAAAGTAAGAAAAGACACATGAGAGACCAGACCTAGCAAAACCCTAGAAAAACAGAGATTTAAGTGAGGTATAATACAGACAAGAAATAACCAGTGTAGCAATAACAGTATTCCCAGTTGACTAAGTCATGAAAGCAGAGCACTAAAAGTAAATGCAGTAGGTTGTACAGAAGTAGCAAATATTAGCAAACACAGTTAAGCCCTGTAATCAGAACAGAAAACAATCCTAAAAAGAAACTGTAATGGAGCACTAGGAGTAAATGCAATAGCTTGCACAGTTAAAGCAACTTTTAACAAACACAGTTAACTGAGCCCTATAAGCAGAGCAGAAGACAATTCTGCTTAAACTGTAATGTAGTACTAGAAGTAAAATGCAGTAGCTTGTACAGATAAAGCAACTTTGGCAAGCACAGTTTCGATACATTCTTGATGAAGCTTTTTTTCCCTGGGCCTCTACTGAAAATGGGCTCTGTCCAGTTTGACTATCCCAGTCAGCAAAGACAAATAAATAAATAAAAAATATAGAAAATGAGGATTTTACTTGTGCATACAGACCACATTGTCTACTTGTCAATGGTAATGTTAGTTCATGAAGTGTACTACGTAAGGCTAAATAACCAGCAATCTTATTAAAAAAATGTAAGAAAATCTGGAGGGAGTATTGAGACATTGATATTTTAAAGTGATATAAATTAAAGTTCAGAATTGCCAGTAAACATTTACCAGCATGTAGCTAGCAATTTTGTTCAGCGTAACAAATATAGACATTATCATAAACATAAAAATATATTGTTATTGTGACTGCGGTGATATACTTATTCTTACGCATTGTGTCATTATATGACTTTCAAAACTAATTTTATTTAAAATTCAAGATGTAATTGAACCTTGGCTTTTGAAACTAGGAGAACAGCCTCATAGTTATGCCCTTTGAAAATGTTATCATAATAGTTCAAACCATTAAGGAAAAGGAAATACAGCCCTTTAGGTAAAGTGAGCAAAAATCACCAAAAGCAATTAGGAGTTTGGGGACAGTGTGTTTTTAAAAATGCCCATCAGTAAAAGAGATATGAATTCTATTATTTTCCTGTTAGAAGTTTTTTAACTAAATAGTAGGGCCATCAATGAGGCACAGATTCCTTAAGACATCATCAGACTCTAGAAGCCATCTGTATGCCTACCGCCCCAATATTTTAGAAAATGTTAAAATATTAGATGTAAGCCTATAATCAAATAGCTATTTGGGATGGGTATTTTAGAAAGTGGCTTAACAGCAGTATAGTCTCAGCTAGAGTGGGTGTTATATAGTTATAAGGGACTTGGCAAAGAACAGAACATCGATCTTGAGGAAAGCTTGGTAAAATATATCCTCCAATACCAAACCTCTGTTATAAGGAACCAGTAACTCTCTCTTACCCCTCTTCTTAAAAATTAAACAAAACTGTAAGTCGTATCCAACAACACTTTGTGTGTGTTTGTATGTACTATATATATATATATATATATATATATATACTTATATAGGTGTGTGTTTGTCTGTCTAAACCTATATAGATATAGATATAGGTAGGTAGCCTATGTGAACTTATTGAGTCTTTTTGATTTCTGAGCTGAAATCTCTATGATAACTAGACGGCAATAACAGAAATGGTCAAATTTAGCAGTTTTGCCTGAAATCTGCATAGCATTTTAATTTAACGAAATAATCAGTTAAAGGGTGAGACGTATTTTTCTCTCTTCTCCTCTCCTCTCTGTGATGAATCCCTGAATGCCTAAAGGTTTATCGTTACCCAAGGACAGTGATTACCCCTCAGCTTTCTTCTGGTAATAGAGAAGCTTATTTTACATACCAACCAGAAACTTTTTAAAATATTGCAGTCAATAGGGAACAAATGGGCCAGAAACTGACCTTTAAATTGTGAGCCTATGCAGCAGGATGTTTGTAAATGTGGAGAAGCTTTCCAAACTGTATAGTTTGTGGCTGTCAGTAGCCACAGTGTAAACTCTTAGTGTTGTGATACAAAGATCAATGAGAAAAATATTCACTTGCTCAATAACTGCTGGAATACAATAATCTAATAACTAGTTCCCCAGTACCCCACAGTGAGGCTGGAATACAATAATCTAATAACTAGTTCTGCAGTACCCCACAGTGAGGCTGGAATACAATAATCTAATAACTAGTTCTGCAGTACCCCACAGTGAGGCTGGAATACAATAATCTAATAACTAGTTCTGCAGTACCCCACAGTGAGGCTGGAATACAATAATCTAATAACTAGTTCTGCAGTACCCCACAGTGAGGCTGGAATACAATAATCTAATAACTAGTTCTGCAGTACCCCACAGTGAGGCTGGAATACAATAATCTAATAACTAGTTCTGCAGTACCCCACAGTGAGGCTGGAATACAATAATCTAATAACTAGTTCTGCAGTACCCCACAGTGAGGCTGGAATACAATAATCTAATAACTAGTTCTGCAGTACCCCACAGTGAGGCTGGAATACAATAATCTAATAACTAGTTCTGCAGTACCCCACAGTGAGGCTGGAATACAATAATCTAATAACTAGTTCTGCAGTACCCCACAGTGAGGCTGGAATACAATAATCTAATAACTAGTTCTGCAGTACCCCACAGTGAGGCTGGAATACAATAATCTAATAACTAGTTCTGCAGTACCCCACAGTGAGGCTGGAATACAATAATCTAATAACTAGTTCTGCAGTACCCCACAGTGAGACTGGAATACAATAATCTAATAACTAGTTCTGCAGTACCCCACAGTGAGGCTGGAATACAATAATCTAATAACTAGTTCTGCAGTATCCCACAGTGAGATTGGAATACAATAATCTAATAACTAATTCTCCAGCATCCCACAGTGAGCTATGACATGCAAAGGTAATTAGGGAGATATTTGTGTTCACCTCTATTTCTTTTTGCAGTACAGTCCGAATGAACAGTTGTGTTCTGTTTAAACATGACAAATATCAAGTGTTCTGAGATTTTAGGACAAAAAATATTTTATAAGTTTCTATTTATAGTTGCATAGATCAACTATTTTGTATCTAAATCACCTATATTTTATATGGAACAGTACGCTGACTAAAATATTACAAAAATTTGCTTTTATTTTGGTAAAAAAAAAGTCTAGTCTTTTGCACAAGTTTAGCATATGGTTTGTCTTACATAATCTCATGTTACCATAAAAGATAATGCACTTTGGGCATTTGAAAATGTGACAACTCTGCCCAATCATCTCCTTGCAGAGTTTTTTGTGGTTTCATCATTTAAAATTGTAAACTATCGTGTATGATTAATACTCAGACTTGACATGACATGGTACTGGGACAGGTTTGCATTATCAGCTGTGAAAAGTAATTAGAGTTGTCACTGTCATAAGGCTAGGCATTGCCATTTGTAGAAAACAGCACAGTGATTTTCTTATAATGAAACATGCTGGTAGCATAGTAATGTATTACCTTTGACACTAGAACAGAAAATCAAAGAAATGGTTACCTTTCCCTACAAAATGCTATACTTTCAAACATGTAGTACTCCTTACACACCACAGCAGAGGTCTGGCTGTACATCCAGCAACTTTTCTCATTTTCAGAGTGTCGGCATGGTGGAAAAGCATGCTGTGTATGACTCTACCCCCATCAACATGTCTCACTCTTCTGAATGTCATTCAAGGAGGTGCATTTCTTCCCTGCTCTTTTAAATTTCTTCTCATCCCTAAAACTTTCCTAAATTAAGAGATGTTGGTAGGTGAGATGGCTTTAAAAGATCTGATGGTACTTATAGAAAACAGTAGTAGAAGCTTCCCGGGTCCTGGCCACATTTTCCCTAGTCAGTATGATACCACCTCATGTCACCACTGAAAAGAGGTCATTGGCCTAGTGAAACTAACCTGATCAATAAAGTGTAAATTAATAAATATATAAAAATAAATAAAATACATCCCATGTGACTGACCTAGCTAACAAATTTCTCTCATAACTCCTGCATATCATAATTAACAACCAAGGGCATATCAGTCTGGCAAGCATTTGCACAAAGTGCTTTGAGCACCGTTTGTTACAAATTATGATAATAATAACTTCCAGCCACTGGTTTTAGAATCACAGCAAACATTTTATCCTCAACTACATCATGCCTCACAACTTGCTCAATTTCTGAGAGACATTGCTGAGCCATTAAGCTTATTCTGTTGATCCTGGTCTTCCTGTGTGGCTATTAGATATAGACTTGAAGCAAGGTCTTACACCACCCACCATTATGTTAAAATCAAGAGCTATAAAGTAGCATAGTAACATGAATTATTAGCTGGCTGTTGGGAAGAAATTAAAGTTTTCATACTAATGGTATATTTTCTGATGAGGAGGTAGGTTAAACCACAAGACTCTGCTATGTGTCTGTCTTTATTTAACACTGTATATTTCATTCTTATAACAATTGAAGGAAATCAGCATGTCAGCCTTTCTAATGACCACAAACTTGGCATGATTGCTACATCATAACATGATGCTAAGTCATTTCAGATTTTAATAAATAAAGTACTCATCTGGTATACATCTGTTAATCTTTGCCCTACCAACCTAAATGCAAAATTATGAAATTAAGAACTCATTTATACTCATTGCTCTAAAAACATTTTAAACAGGCATTACCAGTTTTGACCAGCTATGAAGATCATGGTACCAGGATAATTGATTAGTTAACCGTTTGGCTTGAATGTATCCAGCATGATAAATAGGAATGATAAGAAAATATTTTCTTTCTTCAGGTAATATGATTTGAATAGAGATGATAAAATATTTGATTGAATAAATATTAGAATACATATTTGTTTTGGACTTGCAATTCAATCTGATGTTATGAGAACTGAATAAATTCAAAGGAACTTCACAAAAACATTCAGTATGTCTAACTATTCCACAACTAAATAATTTCCCTATTTAAATTATATAGCTTGACTTAGAATTTATGAAGAGGAAAGATGATTTTTGATTTTAAAACATTTCATAGCTTCTATTTACATTTCCTACCAGTTACATGCATCGAAGTATCAGTTATACATTTTTGATACAAATCCAAAAAATTTCACATGGTACAAAATAGAACTGTTGGTAAGATAGGTCTGTGACCCAAACCACCAACCTAACTCTAGCCACTATAATGAACAAAACAAAATATTGGTTAATTGCAACAGAATTCACATTCCTTTACCTTTAGAACTAGAATATGTGTTTTTGTTTTATTTCATTTCTTTAATCTTACTTTTTTATTTTCTTTAACAAATTGTTAACAATGAGTTATGTATCTATATAAAGCATGTCTAGCTGACTGGCATGCTATTAATAGGGGCAGTTTGTGGTACAGGATGCTGAACTACAGCCTACTAATAAAAGAAAAAAATGGTATTAAATTCAGAAAGTCAATTATTTTTAAATTAAAAATAATAATTACATTTCTGACTTTATATTTGTTTTGGGTGTTCGGAATTCAACACATGCATGGAGTTCTGAGGATGGACGAAAAAAAAAACAATTGACTTAATCCACTCATTTGGCTTTTTCAAAACAGCCTGATATTACACTTAATCCTCCAGTCTGCATAGATTTTCATTCCTCTTGAGGATGTCAGAAGGATCATTCAACAAGCATCTCCCCTGGTTGCCACCCGAAACAGAGAGGAGCCCTTCCTATTCGCTTTACCTGAAGCAGCCTGAGGCTAAAAGTGAAAGAAGTGGTCAATTTCCACATGCTGAGGCATGAGCTTGGAATCTATTTTATTTATTTATTTATTTTTGTAGTCACTAAATAATGACCGACATTTGTGTTTCATACTTAACAGCCTTGAGAAAAAAAAGCATGCTGATGCAAAACCTGTTATTCTAGACATTTTCTAAGTATGTAACAGCACTATCTGTATATGACTTTAGTCTGTTGTCCCAAATTATTTTTTTTTTACTTTTTTTCAATGTTGACATGTATTTGGCTGTAGTGGATTGTACTCTGTATTCTGACAGTATTGAGCTGAAGAGATAAATTTCTGTGTGGCTGTTTTTTATGTATTTCTACATTATTTGATTACATCCAATCATCTGAGGTATTCAGTCATAGTCATAAAAGTGTGTGTTTGTGTGCATGAAGGTAGAATAGATGTCCTCAGCTGTTCTTTATTTTGCAGAATATTTCTGATTTTTGTGGTTTGTGTGACCCAAAACATAACATTAGTCAGTCTGGATTTTTACTGGCAACTCAGTGAGAAGCACAGCCACTAAATAATGACAGACAGGTCCCTATCAGACGATAGAAACGCCGTTTCTGCGAATACGAAATGATCGACACGTATTGTGCAAACTACGTAAACGCTGAACATCCAAAACAGCAAAATCCGAAATGTCAAAGTGTTTTGGTTGGCCTGTCTGCGGTATAGCTCTATAAGGTAAGTGTGCGATAGTTATAGACCTTAGGGTAGGGTGTGGGTTAAGGTAAGTGTATAGATAGGTAATGTATGTAAGATTTAGTGTAGTGTTAGAAGCAGGGTTTTGTTAAATGTATTTATGTGTATTATTTATTTTGTTAGGGTATATCTCCGTAGGGGAAGTGTGCGGTAGTTATGGACCTTAGAGTTAGGGAGGGGTTAAGGATAGTGCATAGATAGTTGTGTATGTGGGGTTTAGTGTAGGGTTAGAAGTTAGGTTTTGATGCTGTACTTTAGGGTTAGGAGTAGGGTTTGGTTAGTGTATGTATGTGGTTTATTTATTTTGTTTGGGTAGGTAATATGTAGTGGGTGATGAGGTTGGCCGACTATGACCGTTCAATGTTTTAAATTTCACAGTTTAGTGCATTCAATCTATTCGTGGTTCAATTAATACATGTTGCTCTTTTGGTATTCACTGAAATGGATTTTCACAGAACTGATATAGACCCATGACAGACATATGAGTTTCAGTCTTAACCTTAAAAATGCGTGCTATCAGAAGGCCTACTATTCAAGCAAATTTCTAAATATATAAAGGCATTATCTGTCCTGGATTTTTGTTATTTATACATGATTATTTTTACCAACATTATTTTTAACTTTCTCCTTGGTTCTTGGACTAAGAGGTAGAGAGGTATGTGGGAAATTGCAGGGGGATTTCCAATGTTTTTTAACAGCAGTGAGACAAAATGATCAATTCATGTGCGGCAGTTATTTATGTATTTATTTATTCATTTAACACAATCACACATTTGAGGTATGCAGGTATGCTAAAAGAGGCTGTAATTGTTGCTGAAATGCATGGTTTATTGTGTGTGTGTTTATATATACAGATTTAAATATATAGATCTATATAGGGTTTATATTGAAATGTTGAATATTACTTATTCTACATTTCAGTATATCAAATGCACTGCATATATTTGACAAAAATGCCAAAAAGACATAACAAAGTGACATGTATGTATCAAGGGGTATAGATGCTCTCAACTGTCTCTACTTTGCAAAGTATTTTGCCTCATAGTTCTGTTTGTTTCTTGTAAAGTTTGTGTTTTTTTTTCTGGCAAATCAGTGAGGATTGCAGTCTCTAAATAATGATGACTGACATTTGAGTTACAGACTTAATAGCCATCAAAAAGCAATAGAAAAGCCTATTATTCTAGCAAGTTTCTAAGTATACAAAGGTAATACCTTTCCTGGATTTTGTTACATTGATCACCTTATTTTTTAGCTTTCTCCTTGATTCTTGAGCTCTGTGGATGAGACGTATGTGGGGAATTAAAATAAATTAAACAGTCTGCTTGGACAGCAGTGAGCTAAGTTCCTGTTGGGTAGTTATTTATGTATTTATTCATCCTTTCATTTGAGATAATCAAACATCTGAGATGCACAGTCAGGTTCATACAAGTGGCTGTAATTTATGGTTACATGGGTGTTTGTGGGGGGGGGGGTAAAATAAATTACTGTGGACAATTATTATTTTTATTATATTTTGATACATGTAGTGTATAAAGTCAATAAAGTTAGCTTTAATTGCTGGTAGTTAGCTTTAAGTGCTGGGTAAATGAGCTATCTATGGATGAAAGTGATTGACACTGTTATCATTGTTGTCAAGTAAAGCAGTCATAGTGTCCATGTGTGTGTAAAGCCTGAAGGACTACTTTACTCTGGTTATAATACAGATATATGAGGTGTGCACAGTCAATAAAGTGGCTATAACTGATGAGCATGTGGATTGCCTGATGATAATGACTGAGGGGGGCAGTTGCATTGTATCTCAAAGTAGCAAGTTGGCTATAATTTTTTTTCACTTCCCAATTCAGTCCAGCATCAGGATTGCACTTGATAAGAGTCTGTCTGTGGTGGTGGGGCAGGATCTGAGTGATGGCAACTGATCATTAGTAGAGTGTGTCATTTAATAGTATTGCCATCTAACAGAGCTTGATTCTCTGGTTGTGTTTTTGGCTAAGATTCCTTCTTTGTGGAATATGCATGTATTCCCTGTCTCAGTTTGAATTTTATCCATATGCTCGGGTTTCTACTCCCAGGCCCTTAGTTGTATCAGTTCTAGCCCTTTGTGCTTTTACTTGCATTCCATTATAACACTAGATGGGTACACAAAAGGTAACTATCTTTTTTAGTAGAGTAGGGAGGCAGGCAGTATTCCAAGACTGGATTTAGCTATAGCTTTGCAAGCCTTTGACTGCTAAGTGTATTGGGGAACTACTATTTTGCTAGCTTTGACTATTAAGCTTTAGACACAAATTATTTTTCCTTGAAATAAAAAATAATATGTAATTTCTTTCTTACTCGTGATTTTTAGATCAGATCATAATTAGATCAAACGGTTGTAAAAAAAAAGACCTAGGATCTTTTGACTTATGGGGTCCTAGAGGCTCCCAAATCCCCAGCTTAATTCAGTTACTTCCTCCAAACTCATTTCAGTGATGTCTTGGCCAGTTAGACATTGATAAAAACATGGGGGAATCTAAAATGTAAGACTAAGTTTGAAAAAAACAAGAAAAATGTAATCTGTCAGGATGGTGTGGAAATAGGGTGAGAAAAGACAGGGGAGGGCACTAAGGTGGTATATGAGGAACTAGTGTACAGCAGGAAAGGCTCATAGAATCCTTTTTCCTAGGACTCCATTTTATCTAAGGCTGGTCCTGTTGACTGTAGTCAATAACCTGAGGTGTATGTAGTCAGTAAAGTGTCTACAATACGTGGGTAGATACTGAGGCAGTCTATGTATGAAACTGAATGACCTCATTGTTGTTTGATCACAAGAAATGGTCACTAATCTGCTGTAATAGAGCCCCTCCCCATTCCTCTTAGCTCAATCCATTTAGTTGCTTCCTGCAGCCTCCCGTGCTTTGATTGCACTGAAGACACATTTGTGAAACCAGTCTACATTGTTGATTTCCATTTTTGAGTAATGAAATAAATATCAATTTGTCGAATATATTAGAGTACTGGAGTTCATTTGTGCAGTCATATGCAGATAGCTAGATAGACAGATAGATGGATAGATTGATAGATCTACTGAATTTATCAAAAGACCCAAACCTCAATGTTCAAAACATCAACCACAAAACAAAAACACAAATGTCAACATACTACTGCACATGTGCTAAACAATAACTTTGGCACATAACAAATTAAAATTAAATTAAAATACCAGAAAAAATCATATTTTGAGGGGTTAAGCTCCCCATGCTCCTACACTCCCTGCTTATTATATATATTATCGGCAACATTACTGAAGATTGGGGATTTCACAATATCAAGGAAAGGGCATAGTCTAAAACATACTTCCACTAGATAGACAGAGATAGATAGATAGATAGATAGATAGATAGATAGATAGATAGATAGATAGGATGTTGAAGCCATTCCACAATACTAGCCTGCATCTATTAAAGGACTCATGGAATTTTTAAGCAATATTAAAGATGACTTATGGAATGTAAATTTGAATTTCTTTTTTTTCACTTTGGATGCTGTAGACTTGTTTTCTAGCATACCACATGAACAGGCTTTAGTTATGTTTCTACAAGCCCTAATTTGATATGATTTTTTAGATGCAAAGAACATTGTGCTTTTAGTAGCGCTTATAGAGATTGTTTTAAACACAGTTCTCAAAATTCACATATTTACATAGAATAAGATTAATTTTTTGGAAGCTATTTTTAACAAATCAGAGCAAGGTTTTGCTTCCAACATATATTGAAAACCAATATTTTTGAACTCCTATCCACACTTTAATAGCAGTCATCCCATGTTATAAAAGAAACATTTTGCCAAAGTACAATTAGTTACATTGGCAAGAAAGATTTCTGATGACAGTGTTTATTAAGGAAAAGAATGTATTAGCTCCTATGCTTTTATAAAGGTAACATCCAACCAACTTTGTAATAAACCTAAGTGATGAAGTTACAAAGGGTATGGATAACTTGCTAGTAGTCTATAGGAAAATGTACCTTCAAGTGCAGACAACAGGGTTTGATTTGAGAGAGCTATGATGTTAGAATATAATAATGAAGTAATGTTGGTAAATGACAGCATTAAGAAAAATTGAAACATTTTTAAATGTGATGACAATTTCTTCATATTACATGGCCAATACCCTCTGTTTCTAAGAAAGGCAAAAACCTTGAAAATAGATTTTAAAAAGATATCAAAATTAATGTAGGTGGGCTGCAAAAGCACCAAGTGAAATGTACAATAGCATGTAAGCTTTTGTAATCAATGTAAATATATTTTTGTGGGAGATAGTCTACCAAAAAATATATGGGAAAACCTTTAACACTGATGGTAAACCATGGTACCAGTGGAATAGTATACAAAGCTGATATCAAGTAGTGTTCCCTCCAAAATACAGTCTGTAAATGGTATTATGATGTTGGTAAGACTAATACCACCAGCATTATATAGAAATATAATAGTATGTGCTAATACATGGAAAAAGATATGGAGACCCTAGTGGTGGGCATTGAGAAATTAAAATTGAATTTAAGGAATTATGTATGCAACTCAGGTTAAATCTAGCAACCACACTAGGTTTAAATGAATACATGTGAATTTATAGTTTTAAATCAGCATTCTGCTAGGTTGTAGACACCTCTTTTCATTTTCTTATCATATCCAACATGTCAGAAGTTGTATTGGTTATTCTCTGCTGGTCAACAGATAGGTTAATTATAGATTTTTTACTGAATGCTTTAGGCATGTTTTACTTTTTAAACAACGGATATTTCATTTTCTTTATATATATATATATATATATATATATATATATATATGTATATATATATATATATATATATATATATATATATATATATATATATATATATATATATATATATATATATATATATATATATATATATATATATGTATATATATATATATATATATATATATATATATATATATATAATACAGGACTGCTATCAATTATTTACAGAGTACATATTTAATAAGAAAATTCATAGTGAACTTATTATTGGATCTTCACATTTTATGTCAGATTAACCAATGGATTATATTTTATTCTATATATTTTATTTAATGTATTTCTATATTTGATACATTAAAGAAGATATGTTTTACATATGGGCTTGGATCTCATTACAATTGCCTTAACACCCGCTAAACCTTTCAATGTTTTTGTTTTAAATTTATAAGAATGCATTTTTATTTCATCTTTCATATTTGGTTCTTTTGTAATTAATTACTTGAAATGTTTGGTCTTGTTTCAACACATGCTTAGCGGATGTTATATATTCCATGAGTGGTAGTAATATTTAGTTCTGATGAAGTCCTGGGAATGTCTATGAAGGGGATAAAAATACTTGACTAAAATACAATTAAATTACTCATATAAGTTACACTGTGGGCAGTAATTATTCCTTTGGCTGGTTGGCTGCGGTTTTACTGTTCTTTGGCATTTGATTGTGCTATCCACCTGTTTTTGAAAAGAGAATAATCCTCAACTCCCATGAACTGTGCTGTCCTGTACACCTGTTGAATATCTAATTAGCTGACCAAATTTTGCCAGTTAAGAACATAGTTTTGACAAAATACATCTTACACACACACACGCACACACACACACACACACACACACACACACACACACACACACACACACACTCCTATAGTCATATATGTTTCTGGTAGGTTTAGAGAACAGCCAATTGATAGAAGATTAATTTGGGGTTGGCAGAGTGAAGTTAGTTGCATATATGTAGTGGTTATATTTTAACGCTGAATTTTAAATAGTGATTTAGTAGACTCATTATGCAGAATGTTTGTTATTGTCTTGATATTTTTGCCCTTTGCTTGATAAAGTTAGCAATATTCTTGCTAGTTATCAAAAGTGACAGTCAGTAAACAATCAGAAAATAGTGCCAGTATACGGAATTGCTGTTATTGCTGGTGTTATTTGTAAGTGTGTAGCAACAATTTTATTTTTTGAGAAATTGTTCCTTTCTCTAAACTGAAGCAACTGTGAAACTGATATAGATATACATTTGAGGGGGTGAAGAGCTTGCTAAGAAGAGCACTTTTGGTTAATATCAAAGACTGAAACAATACAAATCTCATGAACTCTATCCTGATTTAGGAATGGGTCAATTCCTGTCATGGTATTAAAAATCCAAAACAGTTTGAGAATTTCAACAAGAAAAAGCTATTATTTTTTCTCCCTTGTGTGCTTCGGGAATTTTATCAATTAGCTTATAGTAGAAATAAAGTATAAGGTCTAGTTTTAGACTAGAGGCCCGGTTGCAAAAAACTTGCTATCAGTGTAACTGACTTACTCGAGTGTAAGGCCTATCTACAAGGCAGGCTTACATTGGGAGAACATATTCCAAAATATTTAGTCTCAGTGTAAGTGACTTGCTCTGGTTTAAGCCTGCCCTGATTATATAAGACTTTCTGTCAGTGTAATTGACTTACTCTGGTGTTAGGCCTATCTATACAGCAGGTTTACATCAGGAGTAGATTCCAAAAGACTTAATCTCAATATAACTGACTTACTCTGAGAGGAAGTCTTTTGGAATCTGGCCCTCAATGTGAATCTACTAAATTAATTTTCTACTAAATGTATCTTCTACTTATTATTTTTTCAAATAATCATGCTTCTTCAATTTTAATTTCAGACTAAGAGTAATATACTTTTGTCTTACATTCTTTTCTTTACTTTTTGTAAGTTAGATTTAGCAGTATAATTTGCTTTATTCAGCAAGAGAGTAAGACAGATGTTTACATTTGTATGTGGTTCTAAGGAAGGGGAAGAGACATCTGAAATCAAAATGTCCTTACATTGTTTATATTTGGATGAAAGCACTTATCTTAATAAACTTCTGTACCTCTTGCTTTAGAGTGTCTGCAGTTTGTGCAGTCTGAGATGTTGTTTTCCACACTTCAGATTTTTTGGGTTACTTCTTTGGATCTAGTGGAGATGCCTTGGGGAAATTAAATAGCCCAGATAAAAGGCTTTCAGAAACACCAAGGAAACATGAAGGTCAAATACTATAGCAATAACCCACGCCTGGGTGTGGGTAATGCTGGATTTACCCATGGTTGGCGTGGTTTGGTCCCGAGGCGCCCGAGGACCAAACAAAGACAACCGTGGGTAAATCCAGCATTACCCACACCCAGAAGTGGTTATTATATATAATGCCATTATTTAAGAAAAGAAATAATTACTTTTCTTAAATAATGGCATTGTATACGCCTCTTTGCTGCCCTTCCGCAGCTGTCTGGTGTTCAGGCAGTTCTGATGTACTGCGCATGCCTACGCAGTACATCAGAGTGTGGGCAAAGCAACGGAGAACGCAAGTTCTCCGTTGCTTTACTGTTCGCTATGTTAAATGGGTTTAACATAGCGACAGCTTTAAAATAAGCAACGGAGATCTCCGTTGCTTATTTTAAAGCTGTCTCGCTATGTTAAACTCATTTAACACAGCGAGACAAGTTTAAAAGCAATGGAGATCGCAAGATCTCCGTTGCTTTACATTGTGTCGCTATGTTAAAGGAGTTTAACATAGCGAGACAGCTTTAAAAAAAGCAACGGAGATCTCCGTTGCTTTTTTAAATCTGTGTCGCTATGTTAAACTCTTTTAACATAGCGAGACAGTGTTTTATACTAACGGAAAAAGTCCGGGCGACCGGACCTTTTTCCGTTAGTATATTGAAGGATTTACCACGGGCACGCTGGTTGGGCTGGCCAATCAGCGTGCACGTTTTTAGGGTAGGCATTGTATAATAAGGAATCATCAACAAGAGTGCCTCGATCCCTAAAAACAGTATTTGATTAGAGGGGTGCATCTCCTATATAGTAAGTGAAACTGTTTGCTAAGCTATGACATTTGTAAACATATAGGAGAGTAAGGACAGCAGGGTGTCTCTAATGTAATGACAGGCCAGGCACAAGTTGCCCCTTAATAGTATATAAAATACTAAGTAAAGGAAAACAACGCTGAGTAAAGATTCTGATTTATGTTGCAAACTTGGCTGACCTTGTGTCACAACTACTGTCCAAAACAATGTTTTTCCAGTACACACTTGAGAAAACATTTGAAATGGTCACAATATGTACAGTTCTGTATGATATGACAACAACAAAGTGCAGTGGTATTACTCTAGCTCCACACACCTAAACAGGAGCCCCCATCCCACAAACAGTGTGAGGGTACTGAGGCAGATCCTCCAGCAGTGGCAGAGGCAGGAAGAACATCAACATTCATGGAATGCCTAATTGCAAACGCTAAGACAATGTCCGGTGCAAAGCAGTATGCTCTTTATTATATGCCAGAGACCCTGTGTTGTACGTCCAGACACTAAACTTATTAAAAACTCCAAACATATTACAGCAGATGGGGCACGCTGTCACACCACTGCTACTTAAACATACCAGCTATGTGACAACTGTACATCAGAGAAGGGAGGCTTATTCTGATATACTGCAGTTTTGGACTTAGTACATATTCCTCCAAATGCACTTACAATTTTGCTGTTTTGAGTATTAGCAGTTAAGGTTTGTGGACTTTCAACAGGCCCCTGTGTACCATGACATTCAAGTCATGCACATATATAAACATAATGTCTGCACAGAGATAGTGTGCACAGTAGTCATCACTCAGAAAATGCTGAGATATGCTTGCCTTGATTATGAGCAGAATCAGAATTACTAATGTCTATAAACCTGATGAAAGTAAATAAAGGCACTACTAGCATCATTCATAAAGCTACCAGAGTATATTCCATGGGGGTCACAAAACAGTCAATGGAAAGTAGGCAGGTAGCCTAAAGCTGTGATCTAGTTGACCATGCCTTGTGGATCCTGATGTTCCACACAATTGTCTACATCTTGCATTACCACTGTCACCATCATGCTGTGGTTTCACTATCAGGGATTAGTCAGGTTACTGCTCAAAGTGTCTGATGAGAGTAGAGGGGCATGATCCAGCACCACAGTCTGGGAGCCCACCAAATTGGGTTCATTGGACTGGAGACTGTGGTCTGACCCATAATCACCTCCCAAGATTCAAACACTACCCTGAATGTTCCAAATTAATGACCACACATTCTTACCCCAAGTTTGCAGTGGTCAGCTTATAAATGAACCACATCATTAACCGCACATCCTAGGGTTCTTAATGGTCAGTACTGTGCTATGTTATCAACATGAAAGTGCCTGTTTTCAGTCCACATCTTCTCCAATCCTCAATGTGGTTTGCATGTTTTCATCTTATTTCCATCATTCATAGTGGTGAGGATATGCATTACACCAGGTCAGAAGAGGAGCCTATGATCTGTCAGTAGAAGTGCTCATTGGACTACATAATGTGCAAGTCAGCAAGCCTCAGATCCCATATCATTTCCCCATGTATATCCATGTCCTCAGCTGCATTGCTTCTGTCACCTGTTGCTTGTCATTGCAGCAGGAGGGGGCACACACTTGCACAGATGTAAGAGTTTTGTGACCACTTTCCACATATTCCTTTCAACTTGTGACACTGAATGCAAAGTACTATTTGCCAGTCAGTTCAGCACAGATTCTCTACAAAGAGGTCTCTTGTGCATCAGGGGAGCCCACAGAGGTGTCTGCCAACATTATATCATGCATACTGTTGGTTGTGTGCTGTGTCAAAACTATTATTCCTGGCTGACTCCAGCACCACATCTGCAATCAAACCCACTGTTGTGACATCAGCCATGGATCCATCCATGCCGTCAGCAGAATTGGGTACTGACATGCCAACTCATTGTAAGGCAGAATCAGCCAATCCTCTAATGGACATCTCAGGAAACATCTATAAATCCATACCCAGTCAGCAGCAGTATTTCATAACAATAGCATAAGTGCATATAACATGAAAGAAAGTACTATAACTATGGACCTGCTGGAATATCCCATCACTGTGATACTTCAGAGTCATGAAATACATTGACACACAGCTCTAAGCATATATGCATACACAGGTACAGTGTAAGTCCAAAGCTATTTCCAGTAACTGCAGAACATAGCTCTGTCTTAATCTGACAGACAAAGAAAGGGTTCTGCAGTCTGATCGCAATACTGTACTATAGATATAGATATATAGATATAGATATAGATATAGATATATAGTTGCAGTAATCATGTCAAATGTATGTTTCATCAACAGAGTTTACTGCTGCCTGTTTGCTAATGGCATAGTTTCAACCTTTTTTTAAATTTAAACAAGTAGAAGTCAATGTAATTTGTACTAATGTTTCTTCATGTTGATGTTTCATAATGTGCTCCTACAAAATGACTTGAGAGCACTTTTTGTAACAAAAGGGCATTTTACATGTTCTTCAAGAAATGTAGTATATGTAGCTAAATGTAAAATCATACTGCTTTTTATATAGGAAAGACTATTGGAAGGCTTTCTTTGATAACTTGCCACCATTTGCATGAAATAAAATTGGGAAATACTTAATGCATTATGTTGATATCAGGGCAGACATAAATGATGTAAAAGATATAAAAATATTTTTGTGTAAATTAGTGTTAAGTCAAGTGAGAAGGAGGGAGATTTGGAAAATGCTCTTGATATGAAAAAGATGCAATGGCAAAATACATTTAGGGGTATATATTATGTCTGGAATAATTCAGCTAATTATGATAAAACCACAATTAAGAAATAGAAAGTTAGATAATGTGAGTAGTTAGACAGACAGATGTTCTTATAGTATTTATATGTTTTATGTAAGTTATTTTAAGCAAGTCATTGTTGATATGTGATTGTTTGAATATAGACACAATTTATGTGCTTTTTTAAGTGGAAATTTAATTGCAGTTTTTAGTCTGATAAAGTCATTCTGCGTTTTTTAGTTGAATATCGTACTTGGTAGTGTCTCATTGAAAAGGTTTTGTTTCTTTGTTTTTCATAATCAAGCTCAGCCTGATCCTCTGCTCTAAGCATACATCCCTGACTACTCAAGTGGCAAATGTTTCTGTTTCTCTCTTTCTATAGCAGTTCTTTTTATAGGAAAGAGGTCTGGCCCTCTCCACTCAGGACATCTGTTTGTGTTGTGTCCTGACATTACAGCTTCACAAGCCATCACAAGTGGTCACTATGGAAAGGAAAACTTTTTCAAAACAGTTGAAATAAAGTACATTGAGGATATTCTCTGGAGTACGGGGATAAATATTTAAATGTTAAGGCATTTGATAAGGGTATACTTTGTTCAAATTATATATGCCTAATTTATATAAGTGTAGTACTGAGCATGCAACTAATTACTTCATCAGGTCATTCATGTATTACAGTCTAATTATTAGCTAGACTTGTTTGTGCATTACATTGTTATTAACAAGACTTGACTACATGCATATTTTCATGCAGATGTTTACTGTTTTGTTTTTGTGTAAATTGTAGTTTCTAGTCCATTTAAGGGTAACTGTTTTGATGTCTGTAATATGCTTATGCTCTGCTGTGCAAAGTAGTTTTCAGATGTACTGTGTAATGAGTTGTGTTTTGCAATGTTCTACACCTATTTCCAGATATACTGTGCATCTATTTCTTATCTAACTCATCTCAAATTAAACATTCCAGATTTGCTACAACAATTAAATAAAGTTATAGAAGAGAATTGGAGCAAAATGGTCTTGTGTATTGGTCAAACCGGTAAGTAATTCATATGCAATCTTATTACAAGAATTTTAATCTTATTTTAATTTAAATAATAACCAGTCCAGAAACCGATACACACACTAGATACTGGTACTTGCAGTTAGCAAAGCAGTTAAACCTAGATATTAAGCATCAGCAATACCTCATATCAGTGCTATACAACTGAATGCTAGATGACACGTTTAGTTCTAATTTTTACTTTTCTATGATGTATGAAATTGTTATTAAAAAATATATACTACCAAATAATTATTAGATATTTATGACAGGCATCAATATCCAAATCTTAATCAAAATTAAAATGATATTATACCAAACTCTGAAATTTGGCATTACTGACTTAGTGAGAGTGAAAGACTACACACATACAGCAAGGAGGCTGTAGCCCCCACTAACTACTGCTATTAAGTTCCACTGCCTTTGTTGGGCAGTGTGTGGGGGTGGTGAAACCCCCTGATGGATGTTAAGCTATCCTTTTAATCTCTCATGTTGTTAAGTGCAACTTATAATTTTAAAATTATAATTACAATGTTGGCCCACATCACACTCAGGGAAGGGCTTGCTACTGTGCATCCTAGTATGTCCTAATTTAATCAATTGCCAAATCTGTAAGAACAATGTAGAAAATGTTTTTTATCAACATATAGCACTTTGTGTTGTATAGCACAGTGGCCTGTTCTACTGATCTGGATACAAAAACTCCATTACATTTATTAGATGAAAATGAGAAATTTCCACTTAAATATGGTTGAATTGCAGTTTTATCTAATGTAGTTTGTGGCATCCAGCCAACATCCCACCGGACTGCCAGCATAATGTGACTTCCCCCACTTAGAACCCAGGTAAGTAATTAAGGAGCCTCAATCCTCACTACTGACTACAGTGTGGGAGCATCATGGAAATTACCAGAGCACAGAGCACACAATAGTAAAATTCTGCGATTTCCCTTAAGAGCACAACAGGAACACACTCTTTTTTTTTTTTCCCTGGGACTGAACTATATACCCCTGTTCACCCCATATGTAGTCCCTTATCATACGCTTCAGAGCAATGAGTTCCAGTTTAAGACCTCTGACATCTGCCACTTGAGTAGTCGGGGATGTATGCTTAGAGCAGAGGATCAGGCTGAGCTTGATTATGAAAAACAAAGAAACAAAACCTTTTCAATGAGACACTACCAAGTACAATATTCAACTAAAAAAAATGCAGAATGACTTTATCAGATAACTGCAATTAAATTTCCACTTAAAAAAGCACAAAAATTGTGACTATATTCAAACAATCACATATCAACAATGACTTGCTTAAAATAAATTTAAATCTCACACACTCAAACACTTATTGGAAGCATGACACAGATTTTCAGCTGTGTTCCTTCCCCAGTACAAATGGTTAATGATGTCACCAGAGTCAGACAGGTCTGCACACCCTTCAAAGAGTGATCAATTACAAAAAATTAAATATCAAAATAAATGATAGTTATGACCAGAAGCAGCCAGGCATTTGAGGTGACCTGGGGTGTATCAAACAGGTATAAGCACTCTCTAATCTCTAAAGATCACAATGATGGTCCAGCCATAATGTAAAGTAATGAAAAACATTTAATAATAAGTAAAATGATTACAAGAATGTAAATCAATAACTTTCAATAAACACACAAATTCAATCAACAGAAATGTAAAATTAAACTGTAGGATAGACGTCCATCAGCTTATTAAAACTCTATCTAAATAACTAAACTTTCCTAATCTAACTAGAGAATATCATCCCTGATCTAATCTAAAACATAACAGCAATGCAAAGGCAGGCTTATGGTTTTTGGCGAGTCTTTTTTCCTGGGTATGCACTGTACAGCACTGCAACTGACTACAACTCTTCACTAACTGCTGCCCTTAACTAACTGCTCAGCTTAATAGTCTCAAGTCTCAACTGTCTTATTTTAAAAATAACAATCAACTGTTTGAATCCAGTGTAATGATAGGGCACTTTTCATAATCTCGGCCTATGTCCCACAGCAGAGTTGTGATAGTGAGCACAATAGAGCATTCAGACAGCAGTTGCAGGACCTACTAGATAAAGCAGGACAGCATGAATTGGTGATGATAATGGGTGACTTGAATGCACATATCGGGACAGACAGAACAGGATATGAAGACTGCCTGGGTCCACATGGGTGGGGCAACAGGAATAAAGAAGGAGAAGCCATTCTAGACTTCTGTCTGGCAAATGGCTTGATAGTAGCCAACACATGGTTCAGAAAGAGAGACAGTCACAAGATGAAATACAAGAGTAGTCGGCATGAAACTCAGGTAGACTTCCTCCTAGTAAGGAAAAAGCACTGGGGTAGAATCCATGATTTCAAAGTCATCCCCAGTGAAACAGTCGACCCGCAGCATAAACCACTAGTTGCCACAATCAGCTGCAAGCAGTGGCCAGAGAAGGCTCTAAGGTCAACAGAGACCAGGCTGAAAACCTGGAATTTGACTGGAGAGAAAGTACAACAGTTCAAGGAATTACTCAGGGCTCTAGCACCCCAAGAAGAGGAGGAAATAGGTAGAGTTGAAGAAGAATGGCAGCACCTAAAAACAGCATGTGTTAGGACTACAGAAAAGATATGTGGCCAAGCCAGGTATGTAAATAAGGTACATAAGAAAAGCTGGTGGGGGAATGCAGAAGTCCAGGAAGTCATCAAAAGAAAGAGGGAATGCAGGAAGAAGTAGGAGATAGAAAAGACTGACCAGGCTAGGTAGGACTACTGGTTGGCTAATAAAGAAGCTAAGAAAGAAAACCTTCTCCACCAAACAGCACAGGAGGACCACAAAATAAGGTTCCAGTTTCTGAAGAAGTCTTGGTGATGAATAGCGACTAATAAACTGGAACTGTGCTAAAAGCCTTATTTTGTAGTCCTGCTGTGCTGTTTGGTAGAGACATTTTGGTTTTGAGTTCATTTTTATCTTCATCTTAGTCTTGGTACACTGTTTTGGTTCATAAGCTAAGAAAGACGTTGCAATAGCAAAGAATAGGGCATCGGAGGCACAGTACTAACTTCTGGAAAGTGACTCAGTAAGGGGCACAAATAAACTATATCAGGTTGCAAGGCAAAGACAGAAAGATAAAGATGATAGTCAGACACCCTTCATAAGGGATGCCAGCAACAACCTGCTCACCAGTCCAGAGGACATCAAAGGCAGATGGAAGAAATATTTCGAGCAGCTTCTGAATGAAAAAAATCCCACAGAAGCTGTACTGCCCCAGAAACAGCCTACAATGAGAGAAGAAGAACTAATAACAGCACTAAGAAAGATGAAGTCTGGGAAAGCAGCAGGCTCAGATGAGGTCACAGCAGATATTATAAAGATGCTGGGTGAGATAGGCATGAAATGACTTCTGAGGGTACTAATAGCAGTGTGATGAGAAAGGCATATCCCAGATGACTGGAGAATAAGCATACTTGTGCCAGTGTACAAGAACAAAGGGGTCATCCACAGCTGTGGGAAGTACAGAGGCATAAAACTCCTATCACATTGCATGAAAGTTCTGGAGATGGTGATTGATAAATGGATATGCAGAGTAGTAGAATGTAATATGGGAGATGAGCAGTTGGGATTTAGATCAGGATGCAGCACAACTGACCCGATGTTTGCATTGAGACAAATGCTAGAGCTGAAGAGAGAGTCCAACTGGGCATTCCTAGACTTGGAGAAAGCATATGACAAGGTCCCAAGAAAGCTGATCTTGGCAGTACTGTGGTGGTTTGAAGTCCCAGAAACATTGGTAGAATTAGTGCAGGCTATGTACAAGGACCCAATTACTTACGTATGAACAGTGTTCGGTCTCACAGAGGGGTTCCCAGTGGGAGTGGGTGTACATCAGGGTTCAGCTCTGAGCCCACTGCTGTTCATACTGGTGATGGACTACATTAGCAAATAGGTTGGAGGGGACAGATCAACAAAGTTTCTGTATGCAGAAGATGTGGCAGTGCAGGCAGACTTTGAGCTCAAACTTCAGTAAAGGATAAGAGAATGGAATGCAAATCTGAACGCACATGGGATGAAATTAAGCACAGATAAGACAGTGGTAATGGCAGCAAATTGGGGAAATCAGAAGAAGCTGAGAATATAAATAGAAAGGAAGATAGTGGAACAGGTAAACAGCTTCAAGTATCTGGCAGGGGTAATTGAGAAGAAGGGTAGTTTGAATGAAGAGATCAAAGCTAGAATCAGAGGGGCTGCAGCCAACTGGCATAGAGTATCAGGTGTAGCGTATGACAGAAGAATGCTAAATAAGCTGAAAAGTAAGGTGTACAAGACAGTGGTGTGACCAGTACTACTGTATGGTAAAGAAACCTGGGCAGTAAAGACAGAACAGTTGAAGGAGCTAGAGGTGATGGAAATGAAGTGCCTGAGAAAGGTGGTAGGATGAACACTGTGGGGCAGATGAAGAAATGAGGACATAACAGCAGAAGCCAAAGTAGTTCCAATTGAAGAAAAGATCAAAGAGAAGAGATTATGGTGGGTTGGGTACATGTGTAGAAAAGCAGAAGACAATCTGGTGAGGATGATTTGGGACAGACAGGAAGAATGTAAGAGAAAGTGAGGATGTCCAGAAAAAAGGTGGATGAATTGTGTAAAAGAAGATCTGTGACAGTCAGGCATGAGTGCTGAAGAAGGCAAGTATGGTACTGAATAGAGAGAGAGGGTGACAGTTAACACTATACCCCAACCCCATGTAGAAAAATGGGAAAAAGGGGGCTGATGATGATGATGATGATGATGATGAATCAGCTGTTTGAAAAAGTTAATTTTCTTGTCAATCATCTGTTCAAATAATCACCTAGCAACCAGGAACATTCTAATGACATCACCTACTGATCAGCTGATTCTCCACAGACAGTTTACTTTAGAATCTCCCTCACAAACATGTGCAATTAGAAATGTATCAAAACACTGACAGATTCTTTGAGCATTTTGTATAAACAAGGAAATACTCAACATTTTAGAAACATGTTTACATTTTCACAATTAGACATGCTGACATACAATATAAGTTAATCTTAGAGTATACACAAATCTCCTGCCAGACATCCTAACACAGATGACAGTATTTTCATTTTCTTCACACACCCGCTCTCCATGACTCAAGCACAATTTTCAAGTGACCCTTGAAAACCAACACTTGAAAAAAATGGGTCTACCTGGGAATGCAAACCCACTCCTCTCCTAGACCATCCATCTGCATTGGCATTATTATTAACCCCACTGCAATGCTGTATGGTCATATCATATGCTTGCAATCCTAGACTCCACATCGGTAACTTGGCATTTTTTTTACTGACCCTATTAAGCCATGTTAAAGGGTTATGATCTGTGAGTACAGTGAATTTTCTCCCGTAAAGATAGGGCTGCAGCTTTTGCAATGCCCACACTATGGCCAAACACTCTTTCTCCACTGCTGCATACTACCCTTCTCTAGGTTGGTGTCTATGGCTCAGATATACCACTGAGTGCTCTTCTCCTTCTGTGAAAAATTGGCTAAGTACAGCACCCACCCCGTAATTTGAAGTGTCTAACTGTACAATAAATTCTTTATTGTAATCTGGGCTGGGTAACACACAGAGGGTCCTCCCAAAATCTCTTACATTTTTGGAATGCCTGTTCATAATCTGTGGTCCACACTACCTTGTCTGGTTTATTATTCCTAGTTAGGTCAGTACTACGTGGCACCCCTCATCACAAAAGGGTTCTCATCTAGGAAAAAAGAGGTCATTTTCCCCCTCTACTCAACACTCACTAGACCCATTACAGTGTACAGTGCCCCTTTTGGAATGTACCTCACTAGACATCTGCAGCAGCTGGAAAGGCCACAGAAGTACCTCACAACAAGGATTACTGGCCTCAAATAGATGCCCTACACAGACCGTCTCAAAAAACTCCAGATTTACTCCTTAGCATATCCCCTATTCTGAGATGATCTCTGCTTAACATATAAAGCTATGTCAAACCCTGAGCTGTTGGACATGCTACACCTAAAGAAATCCCAATCCCTCTGAGCTACATGCTCTAGGAACCTAAACCTTGTCAGCAAAATAAACAGGACATGCTGGAGGGATACATTCCTGTCCCAGAGACTTCCCAAACTCTGGAAAAAGCTGCCCATCTATGTCAAGCAAAGTTCCTCATTAGCACTCTTCAAGAAAAATCTTGATAAGTGGATGGGAAAAAGGAAATACACCCCAGGGATCACTTTGGTAGCTCTGCTCGACAGGGGCACAGGAAAATAACTTTTTTGGGTGGCGTAAGCCAGGGAACCTTGTTGGCTAGGCTTATTTAGGCCCTTGTGCTGATAACCTAGTACCTACCTATGAAGCTATGAACCTATAATGGGTGCAGCTATGGTACTGTAATTGGGCATACATTTTCTATAGCACCCCGCTGTCCATAGAAATGTTCTCACTTGTTTCTTAGTAACAGAAACTGGCCACACTTGAATAGCTTCCACCTTAACAGGTTCTGGCCTAATTTTACCACTTGTCACTCTGTGCCCTAACTAAGTGACCTCTGCTATACCCACCTGACACTTAGTAGATTTAATGGTTAATCCTGCCCTACTTAATATATCCAAGACCTGCCTAACATGTTAGAGATGTTCCTGCCAGGAAAGGCTGTAAATAGGGATGTTATCCAAGTATGCTAGAGGATATCCCCCTTCTCCTACCAAGATATATTTCTTTCCTGTAAAACTTGAAGTACTCAAGGGTCCCACAATAGTCAGGGTCACTCTCTGAAATGGCTGATCAATAACAGGCAAAGGCATTAATGGAGCCTTAGCCTTGTCCCCTGCTTTATCAACTTTTTGACAGTGTTCATAAGTCCTACAATATCTTACCACATCCCTTGCAATCCCAGGCCAATAAGAATTTTGCATAATACATCTCTTATTACTTCTTATGCCCATATGACCTGAGAAAGGAATATCATGTGCTACAGCTAAAAGTGGCAGACGGTAAGCTCTAGGCACTACCAACTGTCATATTACTTCACCTTCTAGCCCACCTCCAAGAGTCCACTCTCTATACAACAAGTCTTTGTTCCAGTATACAGAATCCCCTCTTTCTTGACTCTCAGGTGCCTCCTTAGCCATCTCCCTCAAGCTTTCTAATATAAGATCCATACGTTGAGCCTGTCTCAACTCTACTTTCATGACCTTCCCCAGCTCCCCTTCCACAGGAAGTCTAGTCATTTCCTACAGCTACACCTCACTGTCACTCTGGGTACCACCACTCACCTCCATCCTCACAGTCACCGTGTCAAAGGGAACATCAGTACCCACCAGCAGCTCTGGCTCACATTCAGACTTACTGCTGCCAGATAGCACCTTCTCTGAAACAGCCACCATGCCAGTCCCAGCTTCAGGTATAAGGTCTTTCTGGGTCTCTCCCAGACTACTGGACCTACTTGCCTTTTTCCAAGCCTGACTGTGTATCACTGCATGTACATAAGGTACTGTATCATCAAAGTCATTCCTTATTAAGACATCTGCAGGAATATCCTCAAGCACACATACCTGCTTGCTTCCCCTTCCACCCTCCCAGTCAAGAGTAACCCTAGCCAAAGGTATTTGGAATGGTATCCCTCCCAACAGTCTGACTGGAGTGGACTGCCCAAGCAAGTACTACTCTTCTGTAACCACTGCAGGCCTCACAGTGGTTATATCAGAAGCGGTGTACCTCTTAGCAGTTACCTGTTTACCTTCTACTAAGATAGAATATACATTTTTGGTGATAATTAGGCACCACAGTTGTTTCTAAACAACTTACCACTGGCAGTTTGTCATCCACACTTACTGGCTAGCTCACCTTCTGTTTCTCACCTTGCCTCAATGGACATTTGGCTGCTATGTGTCCCCTCTGATTACCCTTGATACATCTAATCCCTAACCATGCACTTGGATTACTAGTTCCCCCTTTACTGGTGTACTCTGTTGGAGTGGATTAGAATGCACCCCATGGGTTCCCTTATGTCCATGTACAGCACTGGGTATCCCTTTCTTATACAGTGGTGCTCTTCTTGCCATGTAGAGTTCCCCTTTTCTCCCCAACTCCTCTGCAGAGTTACACTCACAGTCTGCTAACCAGACTCTCCTGTCATCAGGCAAAGTACTGAGGGCTTGTTCCCTCACCAATGTGTCTGCCAGTCCCTCAAAAGTGACTTAACACCCACTCATCCATCTGTGAAAGTAAGTACTTAAATCAGCAATATAATCATGTACAGTTTCATCTGCTTTGTGTCTATGTTCATGAAACTTTTTCCTATATTTCTCAGGTTTAAGTTCAAAACAGTCAAGCAAGCAACATTTCACTTTGTCATAATTCAAACAATCAGGGAAAAAAAGCCAAAGCATTATTCATTTTCTTATTCCTGATCTCATACATACGATGCAAGATTCTCTCCTTTAAGTTCTGTGTAGTTTTCCCCTCATAAAAACAGGTGCAGGCATCACAGGTCGCCAAGTAAACCACATTCGATGTATGACAATCTACATAAACTCTGGGTTTAAAAACAAAATTAAAATTTGGATGTTCAGATATTTGTTGCTTGGAAATTACACCACAAGCTTTACATCTATGATATGGATAGGTACCTACTCTCATGACTGCATTAACCTGTGTACCACGCCCATTACAAAGTAAGTCCTTCAAATTATGACATCTCTTATAGCTAAATCTAGGCATATTGTCAATAATAACAGCAGTTCTAGGGTCAATTGTTAGAATTGACCAATTCTTACGTACAATATCCTTTGTAAGTATCACATTATTAGTATATTTGGTAACAAATCTCAAAATGGGTTGGGCCTTTGTTCTATCAGTCTGCTTCTGGGTAACACCATCCCTTTGTCTACCCAATGTGAATAAGCCTTCAGAAAATTCATTCTAATGCAAAACCTGATATCCTATCAACTTTTTATATTTGTAAGAGCAAAAGAGCAATATTTAAAAATTGTCCCTATCATACCTTTCAGCCATTAAGTGCAAGAAATCTGGACAAAGCCTTACAAAATGGGGAGACAAAGGCCCAAAAATAGGGACAGATTTTAAATATTGCTCTTATAAATGTAGAAAGTTGATAGAGTAACAGGGTTTCGTTAACATACATTTTCTGAAGGATTTGAAATCTGAAACATAAATGTATGTCATTATTTGGTGACTTCAGTCCTCAGATTATCCCAGCGATTTGCCAGAAAACCACAAATTTTATGAGAAATAGACCAAAAATATGAACCCAAAATCTGGACATTCTGTGAAAATCTGGACAGTTAAGAGGTACGGTCCCTATTTTTGGGCCTTTGCACCCCCATTATTTATGGCTTTGTCCAAATTATTTGCTCTAAGAGGTTGAGAGGTATGCATACAATTTATTGCGTACGTAATGTGCTAATGTATGGGGGGGTTTGGTTTGATGGTTAAGGTATTTATCTCACCATACAAAAGGTGCAAAGTTTGATTCTCCCTAAAGCAAATTGACTCAATTAAAATGATCCACAACAGCACCAAGCCTAGTACTTATCTATGAACTTGTACTTTAAGATATTACATGACAAATATAAGATTGTATACTTTGTGTTGTTTATGTTTTAATATATTGGATATGTGTTTGTTGCACATGGTATGATTGGTGCTTTAGGCTGCAGGACTAAGGGAAGACAGAAAAGGTGAGTTTGAAAATATTCATGTCTGCAATTGCATCCAGCAGGACATGGTAGTCTGGAAATTAAGGAATCTTTGTATTACTTTGTGTTTATGTCAGGAAGGCTAATATACGCTATCATTTGTAGCTTTAATGCATGTTGAACATTTTTTCTGAAATAATAGCATGTGTAAAACAGATGTTTATAAACTCCTGCTCTTTGAGTATATCTTTATCCATAAATATGACACTAATAATCAACGAGAGACATTATCACTATAGTGGTACATCTGACAATTTGGATGCGTGTTTTACTAACAAATACGAGCATATGCATGCACTGAATTATGTGATGACATCAGATACTTCATCTGGATGCCTATCCATGTCACTGGTTTTAGTTGCTTCTGCACTCTGAATTTGTGTCTATAGCTGTCATATTTTTAAATAAAATGTTGCAGATTGTTCTGTGGTAGTTAAGCCACTATTAATAGAAGATGAAAGATAAAAGCATTAGTATATGACATTATTTCTACTCAATAATCCACTGTGTAGATATGAAGATATAAGAACTGAAAGGTTAGGCCATTCTTGGGAAATCTAGAATGTATAAAGCAAAAGTAATACTGGCATTTCCTAATGTCTCACAATGAATGGTATACTCTGTTCTTAGACTAATCAGGCGAACAAATTGTCACCTAAAACAGCATAGTAATTAATAGCTGTTTTCTTAATAGTCATGTTTTGCCAAAGCTATTTACTATATTCATAGTTTTTTTGAAGATACATAAATAGCAAAATAAACAGTAAAGATTATTTATTTTGGTGCAAGGTATTTCAGCTGAGGTCACCTAACTGAAATACTAGCTTGATGGAGTCGCACTGAAGAGTACATAACAAGGACAAGTCCTTTGGGGGTAATAATGACTGCAGAAATAAACTGCCAAGCATAGACTAGAAAAAGCTGTGTCAAAAGCAAGTAAGAGGCAAAATAGCAGAATATTGTGATGGGGGGGGGGGGCTACTGTCTCAAAAAAAAAAGAAAAGACAGAAAGAGGTTATATTACCACCCCATACATCTCTTGTCAGGCTATATGCATAGTTCTAGTGACCTTGCACACAAAATGAAAGAAAGTTAGCTGACAGGGTTCCAAGGAAGGCCACCAGGATAATAACGTACTGGAGGATGAGGTATACCAGGAAAGACTGGCAGTGTTAAACCTTTTCCCAGCAAAGGAAAAAAAGGAAGGGGAGCATGATATGGGTACACAAAAATGATTGCTGGTATGATGGAATGTAATTAAAGTGGAAAATGATGAAAAAAGAAAGGGACATCATTTTGAATGGAAAGCTTTATTTTGTGTGTGTGTGTGTGTGTGTGTGTGTGTGTGTGTGTGTGTGTGTGTGTGTGTGTGTGTGTGTGTGTGTGTGTGTGTATTGGTGGAACAGGATACCAAAAGGCAATGTGGACTGTTAGACCACACGTTTTCAAAGGTGTTTATGACAAATGATGGCCTAGGATGAAAGATGGCTTGAATAACTACAGGCTCCTGTTTGTCCAAAAAAAGACAGACCAACTTGACAATCTAGACTTCTCTGTTGTCATTAACATGTAAGTTGAAATAATTGATCTGTACCAAGATAAATCACAATCGTTTTTGTTGTAGTAACATCATCCATTAAAGAGGATGTTTCCTCTGTGAATGAATATCATGAAATCTGTTTAATGCATCTTTTACTTCTGTTAGGAAATTCCACCTCCAACAGTACCAGGAATACTGGGTCATTCCTTGTTTGAATTGAACCATAACTCTTATTATTATTATATAAATTCATTACTTATGGTAATGTTCTGCTAAATAATCCCAGAAAAGGTTGCAGAATTGTGAAGAAGATGATGCTGGTGATATTCCAGGTGATATATCTTCCTAAGATGTAACAGATATAACTATTCTCCTACCTGCATGTGAAGTGCCATGTGATTAAAGCTGGAGTAACTAGTCACCTGTCTGCCCCTGAAGGGTCCTATGGAAAATGTTTGATGCTTGCTAATGGTATCATGGCCACTATTAATTTAGATGGAACTTAAAACATACACATAAAATTTCTCTTTCTGATTTACAGTTTATTTACAAAGCACAGAGTAGCTGGAATGTAGCTCCACTGATAACATCATATGCAGCTGTGCTGACTCTGACCAGTGTAGAGCTTGTTTAGTCATGGTATTGAGAGCTCTGATGTAACAGCTTGTGTTATGTTTTGAGCCAATGAATTTTTACAAAATAGCAGATGCAATCCGAAGCTATGCAAGAATTACAGTTTCTTTCAACAGTGTAACAATATACCATAATGTACTTCATGTTATTCTGCAAAAAATACCAGATACCAGCATAGCATTAATAATGAATGTTTTGGTGAAACATGTCTGAAAGAAAAATTAAATGATATGACACCACATGCATTGCGAACTATACACATATTATTTGTTTGGAATTTCTTGACACACAGATTTGAAGACCTACAAAAATAAAACCTTTATGGCCTTAACACCATGGTAAGTTAAACATACGGGTTAAGTGTTGCATAAGTGGTTGTTATTCACCTTTCTGCTCTCTGCACAGCTGTTCATAGTTCCTGCACCTTTTTGTGTCAGAACAGTCAGTGTCAATAACAGAGCTGCAATTTATTATAGATTAGGATTTGCATTTAGTAACTTCTTAAATAACCATTTTTATGTGTTCTATCACATGTGCAGTTATTTAACCACAATATGTATATGTTCACTAGCTAAAGACCATAAAAATCATACATTCATTCATTCTCTGATTACCTTTTTCATGGTCATGAATTAGTGTCAGATACTATGCTACATATTCACACACACGCACACACACACACACACACACACACACACACACACAGCTACATATTTACACACACACATACACACACACACACACACACACACACACACACACATACACAGCTACATATTCACACACACACACGCACACACACACACACACACACACACACACACACACACACACACACACACACACACACACACACACACACACACACACACATATACACATACGAGCAGGTACATATGTACACACCATGCACACCTACAGGCAGTTTGGAGTAGCACCCCCCCCCATAAAAACCTACATGGAAGCTAGCTAAGACTTCATTGAAATGGCACCCCACTCAAGAACCAAACCGGAGAATCAAGCACAGTAATGTAGCAATACTAACAGTTGTACCAGTGTGCCACCTCCATAAAATCAGAATTGGAAAATGATTTGGCAAATCACAACATCAGCAAATCAGACCAAGGTCAATTCAGTATTAAAAAATGTTAATGTCTAGGAGAATGTTCTTGGCTCATTGGTTCTAGGTTTGAATATTCATCTTCCAGTCTCTTGAAGTTCTAGAGGCATGAATGACATAACCCAAAATTTGTATTTCTTAATCATAAATAATCTAGTGACTTCTTAAAAGTAGAGAAATATGTTCATTTTTAAATGAGAGTGGTAACTTGTTCTATATACTAGATGGATGCCATGTCAATAATTAATGCCCACAAAAATTATACTGGAATGAGACATGGTTTGTGGAATATATGGTGTTTTCTAGGTTTAATTTACCAGATCTTTTGAGTTTCTAATATCATGACAGGAATGGACTCTGTTCCTAAGTCAGGATGTAATTATAGTTCATGAAATTGCTATTGTCTCATTCTATGATATTAGCCAAGAATGCTCTTCTCAGCCCCAACAAAGTGCCTAGAAGCATCTCATTCTGTAATTCATATGGACTTAACATGTATTGTCAGCATATCTAAGTACGACTGTAAATTAATTTTTGTTAGACCCATTGCTCGTACTACTGTTGGAACAATCTGGGTATCTTTCTTCAACATTGTTCTTGCTTTTGCCTGCAAATCCTGATATTTTATGAATTTGTGTCTCTCTGTACATAAGACACTACAGTCACTGGGTGTAGCAATTTCAGTGATCAATGCTACTTTGCCTTTTTTTCATTGATTACAATATGTGATTTACTCACATTTATTTTTTGAATTGTTGGTAATGGGGATCCCTTGTGATATATACTTTGTCATTCTCTATAATGCTTTGTGGTTCATGTTTCCAGTGCTTCTCAGCTTTTTCTGTACTCCAGTGTTTGCACAACCCCTAATGCAACCATTTATCCACATTATTTATTTTTATTTGTTTAACATTTGTTAACTGGGAAAGTCTGACTTGGAACGAAGCCAATTTCCAGCGGAGGCCTGTGGAGAAGTGCACCAGATGCATGTCTTTGTAACATGGGAGGAAACTGGAGCACCCAGAGGAAACCCACATGAACGTAGGGAGGACATGCAGACTCCACACAGAAGGCACCCAGCCAAGAATCAAACCGGAGAACCTCTTGCTGTAAGGCAACAACATTACCTCTGCACCACTGTGCCTTTTAATGTATAGGCCCTCTACCATGAGTGTGTCACACCCAGCAACAAGATGTGCAACTGTTTATTACCCTTTCATCTTTTGGTTTCAATTCACCTCTCTTTAATCGTTCCTGTTTCAAATCTTGGTCAACATGGAGTTGTTCCAGGAGATCTGTGTACTTGCAAGTATATTTATGAATTTGTCATATTTCTTTCCTTCTTATCTGATCCTTTTACTTATATTCTTTTTTTTTTTTGGCATATTCAATTGCTGTCTGATTTTTATCTACTTCTGGTTTGATTTCCATTCCCAAAATGCTTATGCTAAACTAAGAAAATATGTCATCTTAGACTTTTTACCACGTTTTAAAACTTTTGCTATGTTTAGATCTGATATGTTTAGCAGATATGTATGCAGTCCCACAATTGCAGATCTATACATATAATCAATTTCAAGGAGGCCCATACCACCTTCAGTGCAAGGAATATATATTCTTGGTATATACTGATTTGTATATAACATTTGATAATCATGAAGCATTTTTCTTGTTTTCCTGTACAACTGATCAATAATTTACAGGTCAGTGAACCTCCCAAATTGTAAGTTAGAACAGGAAGAGCAAATTGATTTATAGCTTGGATTTTATTCATATATGTCAAGGTAGTTTTCAGTATTAGTTTTAGTCTTCTGAAGTATTCTTTACAGTACATTTGTTCATGTTTTATTGTCGATCCTTCATCTTTTCCCAAATATTTTTACACTTCCACCTACTCAAGTTGCTTTATAGCATATTCCTGTCTTAGGTTGATATTTTCATGGTGCTGCAGCTTTCCTGTTTTAAATGTTACTTTTTTTGCACATTATCAGTATGAAATATCAGTCTTAAATCATCTGAGAAAGTTTTAACCATTTGCAGTTGTGCTTTCAACTACTCCCTTGATGGACTATGCAATCTTAAATCATTGACAAAGCAGAATAGAAATATTTAAACAAAGTTGTTTTCTGGTACCCAAATCTTATCCATAGTCTAATCTGTTAAGAAAATAGCTTAATGTGGGGTAAGGACAAGAAAAAAAACAGCAGCGGTGACAAAGAGTCATTCTGGAATATCCCCCTTTGAATTTTTAGCCCTGGGATAATAATCTGCCCTTTTTCATGGCTCAGTTTATAGGTGGTTTGACAATGTTTCATGCTCACTGTCATGTAGGATGTACCTTATGCATATGTGCACATTCCTTTATCCATGAAAGTGGAATGTTGTCAATTTTTTTGTAGTCTATTCATGCCATACTTATATTCTTCCCAATTCTCTGTTAATGGCTTTATTTAGCAACAAATGATCCTTTGTTCCATATGATTTTCTTTGGTTACCATTTTGTTCTACTGCCATGATTGATTTTTTTTAAATGACTATAAACTCTGTCTGCATCAATTCCAGTATGTAGTTTATATACTGTCAGAAGGCAAGTTATTGTTCCATAGTTTTTAGGATAGCTTGCAGGTTCACTCTTGAGCAGATCATTAACCAGGTCAATGTCTCTTCAAGATCTGCATATATGTAATTCTTTCTCAGGGCTATAGGTTTGTTTAAAGATGTTAATGCTTTCATCCAGAAGTTGGGTACTGAATCTGGGCATGTGGTTTTCCAGTTAGGAGCTTTTCATAATTTTATCTTAGTTTCTCTGGCTGTTACTTCATCCCATTTCATATCCTCATCATTAGTGCTACTTACTCCTTCATTTAATTATTCTATCCATTCAGCATCTTCCTTACGTTCAATACAGTATTCATAAATGTTTCTCCAAAATGTGTCTATTTTTTTTTTTTTAGTTTTTCTATTCCTTTTGCCTTTAGTTCCCAATTCTGTACAAAATCTTTCTTGGGTCATCAATGAGTTGGTTATTTTGTGCTTTCTCTTTATATTTATCTTCATATTTTCTACATGTTCCTGCCTGTGCTATTTCCAGTTTATTATTGGCAATAGAGTATGATATATCTTGGTCTGTTTTGATATCGCGCATCACTTTTAAGTATGTTTCTAAGTATCTTTTATGAATTGTTCCATTCTTTAAAGTATTCTAACATTGAGACTTCTTGTCTCAGTTGCTTTTTGGTTCTATCTGATCATTTTATAGTGGCATTTTACTGGTTTCTGTCTTTCCCTTTGTCACTCTACATTTTTCTGGTAGCACTTCAACCATTATGAGTTTGGATGTAAACTAATATATTCTATTTATTTCTGTTATATCACATGAACTTGCAGCTTTTCTCCCCAGGTGTCCACTGAAAATGGTCTCCTACCTAGTCGGATTTTCCTGGTAATCAAAATGTCAGTAAATACATAAATAAATTTCTCTTAATAGTACTGATTACTGTATTCATTTTTTTTACCAATCTCCTTTTGGGTCTTATTTACTTTCTTTCTGTAATCTATTTTTTCATCTTTCTTAATATGCCTATCCATCTCTATTAAATCAATCAGGCAAATAATTTTCTTCTAGATTGAGAATATCTTCTTTGCTCATTGTTTCCTGCAAACAATCTACAGAAGGTTCCAGAAAATCTTCCTGTGCCATATCCTCTTCATACGTATCCTGCTTCATTTGCTGCTCCTTCATATAGGAACCCTTTTGCCATTAACTCGCAACATTACCTGTGTCAATGTTGTCACTTGCTGTGCACCGTCAACTAGACTTTTGTACCAGTTTCCTTCTGAAGGCTTCAGAGTACCATCATGTTGCAAATCTTCAAATTCCTCCTGCTCCACATGTTGCTCCTTAATCTAGGGACCAGTAACTCCATCATGATGCAACATTGCTTATGTTGGATTCTCAACACTAAATCCTTCAATTGACAGATAATTCACAACTTCAGTTTCTGTTGTTTAACTTCTAGCTTACAAATCCTCATTTCCACATTCCCACATTGTTTTCTTATGTTTTGTGTTGTGAAATGTTCCATATGTGGGTGCCTATGTCTATATTTCTCTTCAAATAGCTTTGGAGCTATTTTATATACTGATTAGTTTAGCTTTCTCCTTTGCATAAATATTGCACATACAAAATCTCTTTTTGTTTCTCATGCTCATGTTTCTTTTTTATACCTTCCAAAAGTCTCTGGGGTTTGTTGTTTATAGTTTCCCACTTCCTCTGTCACTTCTTTTTCAAGTTGCTGTAAGATCCTTAGCTCATTCACTCTAATGGAGCTCAGGAAGTTTGCACCGTAACTTCCAATGGGCGGGGCCTAAGCCTTTTAACAGAATCAAATTATGCCCTCACATTTCAAACAAATGTTCATAAGGATTATGAAAGAAGTATAATGGCGACCCCTTCAGCACAAACTATTTTTATAGTGGTAGTATTCTTTAGGTTCTAGGTCTTAAAGTGCATTTTAAAATACACAGTAAACACAGTAACTATTAAGTTTGTAATATTTTATAAACAACTTACAATATCTCAGCACCCACTCAAGTTGCACACATCAGCAGCATTTTATTAATCTAGCTGAGAGCTTTCATAAGAGGCTAAGGAGTTCTGTCTGTGTTTCTTGATTGTTGATATATTTAGAAAAATGTGAAAATTATATCTATATAAATTAATATGATCAAAACAACAGTTAATATCTCTTTACTTGCACTAGATAGAGGTCAAATATTAATGCAGTTGAATTTGCCATTGTGTAATCTTTAAGATGAAATCTTTTAAAACCTTTATATATCATGGTTTTGGTGGGCAGCCACGGTGGTGCAGTGGTTAGCATTGCCGCCTCACAGCAAGAGGTTCTCCGGTTCGATCCTCGGCTGGGGTGCCTTCTGTGCGGAGTCTGCATGTCCTCCCTGTGGTCGCGTGGGTTTCCTCCGGGTGCTCTGGTTTCCTCCCACATCCCAAAGGCATACTGCAGGTGGATTGGACACTCTAAATTGGCCCTAGGTGTGCGTGTGAGTGTGCCTTCTGTGGAAGGTTGGGCGCCGGGCTGGCAACTCGACACCGTAAAACTCCACTGCCATTCAATGTGCGGACAAGGTGATCCGCTGTGGCGACCCCTAACCGGGAAAAAGCCGAAAGAAGAAGATATATCATGGTTTTGGCATTATCGATGCAAATATGAACAAGTAATATTTGATGCTTAGAGGTGTCAGTAGGAGTTAACTGCAAAAGTACCTGGGGGCGTCACTCAGATGTAATGAGTTAGTCTATATAATGCTTTTCATAAATTTGTTGTACTAATGAATATTTTTTGGCAGTTTTTCTTGTAAAAGTATTTTTCTTTCCTTTAATTTCTTTTTTAATCTTTGTATATCCTTTGTCTGGAAATTGTGGGCTTCTTGCATAATAGTAACAATACATACTTTCTTCCTTATCCTCAATAGCCCACTATGTCATCTTTATGGGGATTTTTGACTTGACACTTTCTGTGATTTTTGTCGACTACTTTGTCTTTCTACAGTAGGGGGATATCTTCGCCCTGAACCTGCCCTAATCCTGCAATAGGATTGTTTCTGTGTCTTGAGGATTTTGCACTGCTTTTGTTTCCAGACCTGCCACCTGTGACTGTACCAGGATTGGAAAAAAATGTTTTTATCCTGGAACTTGTGTGCCCAGATGACTTTTTTATATTTTAACTTACCTTTCTCCAGGATATATGCTATATAATTATACTCTATATATGTGTCATCTTGGTGGCATTTTGAGAAAACAAGGTCCACCACATGAAAGTGCTTACCAAGACGTAAGCGTAAATTCAGTTCCAGCAATACTACTCTCCTTTTCTTGCTGATTTCATGTCTGTGTTGCCCACACTGATAATATTGGAATGGTTACTATTCTGACATTTTCAAGGAACATATGGTGATTTCCAGCAGGATGACTTGTACAATGAGCAGTATGTCAAGGCTGATGCTCATGCAATTGATGGTGTATACAAGTGAAGACAAAGAATACATGGTACATGCAGAAAAGTACCCATGGATTCTGTGGTGTGTCTGTAAACTGGTTTA
This sequence comes from Protopterus annectens, assembly GCF_019279795.1. NCBI lineage: Eukaryota > Metazoa > Chordata > Ceratodontiformes > Protopteridae > Protopterus > Protopterus annectens. The sequence goes on from NC_056737.1 coordinate 239,156,878, forward strand.
ATATGTACATGCAGTCCAGTCATTCATGTGTTCATTATTCATTCATTCATTTTTGGATTATCTACTTAAACCATTGCATGGTCAAAAGGAAGCCACAGCTTATCCCAACACAATGTATAGGTTCATAGATTAGTATTAGGCTATCTGCACTTGTGAGTCATTTTAAGCCTTGCCAATTACCCCATATGAGAATCAAACATTGCACCTTGTGTCTGCAAGGTAAACACCTTAACCATTATGCCATCCAGAACCTCAAACTGAATGTGTCTCAACCCATTACAGGACATACACACATCGCCTCACTCTCACACACCAGGGAACTTTGAGGAATGGCAATTCATCTACAGCACATTTTTGGGAAGTAAAAGGGAAATGGAGCACCCATCAAAACCCCACTAGGATACTGAGAGTATTTAAAGGCTACAGAAGGGATTCCAGATGAGAACAGAGCTAAAATGAAGAACCAAGCACTGTCAGCAGCAGTAACTGTTGTGCCATATGACCCCTAGCCCATACAATGCAGACTGATTATACCAGCAACTGAATGAGGCATAAAAAGTATTCTTCCAGTTCTCAGCATCCACTGAATTTGCAGAGCATAACTAAGATTTTTTCAACATTATTTTTTCCTAATTATTTTATTCTCAGAAATAATATTTTATACCTTATTTCTGAGGTGGATACTTACAGTAGTGCCATTGGCAACAATTTCATCAAAGAACTGTTTAATTCTTGAAGTACTGCATTGTGTGTGTGTGTATGTGTGCGTGTGTGCGTGTGTGCATGTGTGCGTGCGTGTGTGCGCATGTGCGCATGTGCGCGTGTGTGTATATGTGTGTGTGTTAATTAGTTTTGGAACTTATACGGGAGAGGACAATGTTAAACCCAGTGTGCTCATATAGGATAATGAACATCTCAGATTTAAGAGTAACTGTTTTTCTGGGTACAAATGATCATCCAAGAGCATTATTCTTTGAAATACAGCCATAGACCCAGTTCTTAGCAAAAACTGTTAAATGATTTTACAGATTACTTTACGAAATAGCACATTTTCTATGGAATTTCAAAATTCGTGAACAGAAGAAGAGAGGCTGGGATTCAGAAAGGCTTATAATGAAAAGGAAGCTTTAATACAGTCATTTCCCCCATCATAAGATTTTTTTATTCTTAAACCGCCATACCACTGAGGTTTCCTTTTAGCAGGGACCTCAGTGCAGATGGCAGTCTCATGTGTGGGCAGAGATTATAATGTGGCAGTTCAATGTTTCTCCCATGGATTTGTCAGTGGCTCTAATTTTATGCTGCCGAGCAAATTGGAGAATCACTCAGCTGCTTAAAATATCACTTTTACAGTTAAGGCAGCCGAAAGACAGAGGTCACCTATTTACTCCTATGAAAGCAGCGCATGGGTCACTAGGGAAAACACTATTGCCACCAGGTCTGGCAGTGCAATATTGTGTGCTTCAGAGACATTGGTACATAGGTTGATGCTAGGCTATTGGCCCTAGGGCTTATACAAGCCTAGCCATAACAATTCCTTGGCTATTTCTTTCGACAATATTTACTTTCCGGAACTCCTGTCTAGCAGGGCAACTGACGTGATCCCCGGGGTGAATTTTCTATCTCCCATCCAATAAACAAGGTTCCTTTTGAAGAGGGCCAAAGAGGTGCTCTGCTTGACATGTATAGGCAGTCTATTCCAGAGACTGGAGACTCTCTGGGTCAGGAACCTATCCCTCCAGCATGTTTTGTTCATTGTGATGACAAAGCTTAGATCCCTGGAGCATGTGGCTCTTAGGGATTGGGATTTCTTTAAGTGTAGCATGTCCAACAGCTCTGGGTTTGACATAGCCTTGTATGTTAAGCAGAGATTGCCTCTGAGTAGACAATATGTGACAGAGTATAGCTGGAGTTTTTTTAGACAGTCAGCATAGGGCATCTGCTTTAGGCCTGTGATTCTTTTAGTGAGGTATTTCTGCAGCCTTTCCAGTTGTTGCAGATATCTTGAGAGGTACATACCAAATGGAGCATTGTATTCTATAATGGGTCCAATGAGGGATGAGTACAGTGGGACAATGACCTCCTTTTTTTCTGGATGAAAAGCCCTTAGTGATGAGGTGTGCCACATAGAAGGATTTTCTGACTGTTCTGGCAATGTGGTTATCAAAGGTGAGACCAATGTCCACCTGTGTCCCTAAGTTTCTTATCACACTTTCGGTGTTTAGTGTACTGCTACCTATGTGGTAATTCACAGGTACATGTTTTTTCCCAAAGTGGATAAATATACATTTCTTGGCAATGAACATGAGCCCATGGCTTTGGCACCAAGCATCTGTTTCTGTAAGGCCCTTTTGTAGAATATCCACATAATTTGGGGATTCAATAATGGCTCCCAGTTTGCAGTCGTCTGCAAACTTTGTTAGCCAGAGTCCCTTAGTGTTGGCCTGTACTTCAGAGAAGTAGATGCCAAACAAGAGTGGTCCCAGGACTGAACCCTGAGGTACTCCACTTATCATTTCTCTGGAGCTGGATTTGGAGTCGGCTACTTTTACAGTGTGGGTTCTGTCAGTAAGCCACTTGGCAACCCATCGAGTGACGTAGGGATTAATGCCCAGCTTAGTAAGTTTATCTATGATTCCAGAGTGGGGGATGGTGTTGAAGGCCTTGTTGAGGTCCAGATAGGCTGTGTGGACCGCTTTACCCTCATTCACAGCTCTGGAGACTGATTCAAAGAAGTCAATCAGGTTCAGGAGACAAGATTGGCCCTTCACAGACCCAAACTGGGTGGGGTCCAGTGTTTGAAGGTTGCCAATGTCTTTGTTTATAAATTCCATAATAATATGTTCCATGGCCTTGCAGATCCGGCTCATCAGACTGATGGGACTGTAGTTCTCAGAATCCAAGGTGGATCCCCCTCGTGGAATGGGATAACTGTAGCTGTGCGCCACTCAGTGGGCATGAAGCCTGAGGTGAGGCTATGATTAAACATGACACGTAGATGAGGTGTCAGTTCATTTTGCAGTTCATGTAGTACACAGCCCAGGATGTTGTCTGGTCCGATGGATGCTGTATTCTTAGCTTTGGAGAGTGCGGTTTTTACCTATGTGGCCGTTATTACCGGAATTTGGCAATCGTTCGGTATTGAGATGGGCCCTTTAGGGGGTGAGAGGGGGGTGAAGTTGGCACTGAATCGATCTGCCAGGATATTGGCAATATCCTTGGGATCAGTATATTTAATGCCATTCTGTTGTAGCTCAGACCAGATCTGAGCATTACCATTTAAATTCTTAACATAGCTATAGAATGCCTTGTGGTTGTCTTTGGAATTTTTGGCAATTTTATTTTCATAACTAGCTTTGGAGGATTTTATGAGGGATCTCAGCTTCTTACTGAGGCTGGTGAGGGAGTTTTTTGCATCCTAGGGTTTTCCTCTTTTCTGCAACAGTTTCTTACTTTTGTTGTAAAGTTTGTTTATGGCAGGGGACTACCAGATTGGCTTCCTTTTTTTGGAGGAGAGCATCTTGGTTCTATTTGGGATGACACGATTCATGCATGAGTGGATGTGCTCATACAGTGCCTTAGTTTAGGATTCAGCAGTCAAACCTTCAGTTCCCATCTGCATGAGTGTCATGAAGTTTGTCCCGTCTGACTTGAGTAGCATGAAGTTAACTCTGGAGAAGTTTTTTATGGAGGTTTACTTACTGGGGGTGGGGGAGGGATGTGATGTCAAGGGTGATTACCTTATGGTCAAACCTAACCAACAAGGGGGTGACCATAGGTGTGGAACATCGATTTCCCATGTTGGTAATTACCAGGTCTAGGATATTGGAGTCCCTGGTGGGACTATGGATTAGTTGATCCAGGGCATTGGAATTTATGAATTCCAAGAGCCGCTGGGCAAAGGTGTTGGTACATGAGTAGTTTTCCCAGTTAATGGCAGGGTAGTTGAAATCACCCAGTATTAGGGTGTTTGGTTGTAATATTAATATTTTCCAGTATGTTTAGAAAGGTGTAGTTAGAATTTTGGGGCATGGTGGGAGATCTGTACCAAGCTACAATTTGGATTGCAGTCTTACCTAGTGTTAGTTGCATCTGGAGAATTTCAGATGCATTGTGTTAGGCAAATAGCCTGGTAGTGTGAATATCCTTGGTGAATATGGACACTCTTCCACCTTTAGTGTTTCGGTACTGGTTTGGTGGCCGAAATGTGTGGTAAGAGTTGTAGCCCGGTATTGCATGTGTGCTCTATGGAGCCTTGAAACATGTCTAATTTACTGCACAGATATTGATCTTCTCCATTTTTAGGAGTGCCTCGAAAGAGTGCATTTTGAGGTTTAGACTTCTGGCATTGAGTAGCATTACCTTCAGATTTTGCATACCTGTACCTGTTACAGTGGTGGTTTTGTCCTTTGAACTTTGTTAATGAGGTCTTTGCCATTGTGGCTATAGCTGTCTTTGGATCACATTTTCTCACCATTGCAGTGATTGACTAACCTGAGCTAGGCAGTTATAACAACAGGTGAGCCTTATTTTCTGGACTGTAGGGAGAGAGTGAAAAGGCAGCTATGCTGAATCAACAGTTTTGTTTAGTATTTGTCACAGAAAAAGAAAAAGATTAAGAGTGTAAGTCAGTGTGTGTGTGTGTGTGTGTGTGTGTGTGTGTGTGTGTGTGTGTGTGTGTGTGTGTGTGTGTGTGTGTGTGTGTGTGTGTGTGTGCGTGTGTGTGTGCGTGTGTGTGCGTGTGTGTGCGTGTGTGTGTGTGTGTGTGTGTGTGTGTGTGTGTGTGTGTGTGTGTGTGTGTGATGGGGGTTCAATTCCAAAATACTTTTTTTAGGTTGCGTGTTTAGAGAAGAAACTCATTATTAATTAACAAGTCATTACTGAAAAACACATACTAGGCCAAACCAATAACAAATGATTTGAGCAAAACAAAAATTCTCAAATGTAGTTGACTAACATATCAACAGTTCTTTTGTGTGAAAAACAGTTCAAAACACTCATGTATATAAACAAATGTATGATGTATCATAGATGTACTCATAATAAAATTAGCAATGATAAATGGCCCCAGTAATAAAGAAATATATCCCTCCATGAATTTTGATTCCCCCTCATGAGACTGTGACCCTATTATTACTGAGAGGTTTGCATGCTATGAGATCTTTAAAACTATGTTGTTAGGAGCTTAATGCTCCTTTTCTCTTTGTTACAACTCTCAAAAAACTTTTAGAGTCACCCCATGGACAGCCACCATTAACCTCAGAGTTTACAAGGCAAAAGGGTAAAGACAAGAAGATTACCAGATAGTTCTTCTTGGGTTACATTTCACAAACTGATCTGAGAGGAGGAGTCAGACAATGATCCTGAAAGCTTCCTATGATGGTTCATTTAAAGAATCTAAAAATCTCACTCAGAGAAGGAGTACTGGGAACTGGCTCTGAAGACAGGCATCAGGGTAATTTTCACTAGGGAGCACACGGTAGCCTAATGACCCATGTAGCTTGGTTGGCCTTAGCCCAAAATTGCTGTGCAGAGTTGCTCTAGGAAATCACTACCAAGATGAAAGTTGTGTCAAAAGCAATTTTAATCAAGTCACGGGCATGAGACGGATTGATATGGAAGAGATCTTGGAAATGGAAACTCGGTCTTGAGACATGAACTTTAACCTCAGTAATGGGGAAGAAGCCAGAGCTTATATGTGAAGTTGAAAAATGCCAACTAGATTTATCTGGTTTACCTCTGTGTACAACATTAATTCTGGAGCCTGGCTTCTGGAGAAAGAATGGCATTTCTCTTGCACTCTGCAGCTGATCCCCAGGACAAGACCTAGGTGGGTTTGGGAATACTCAGAAGGATCCAGATGGGTACCATTCTGTTTGAGTTCTGTGCCAGTAAAAGAGAGGGCCATCTCAAGCCAACTGTAACTTGTAGAAAGCAAACCTTTGTTCATTGCTGATACACAAGCATCTAACAGCTATTCCAATTATTTGGCTTTCATAGAAACCATTGATACAGTGCTTGATAGGCTACCGCCTATGGAGCTATAGTTTTACTGGAAGATTTCAGAGCTCATAGAGATACTTGGAGGGTAGTCAGTGGGAAGAATGGCTTGCTTGATCTGAAACAGAGTGGTGAATTGTTGTTGAATCTATGTGCTAGATATGACTTGTCCATAACAGACACCATGTCTGAACACTGTGATGATCATATGTTAACCTGGTAGCAGGCCATGTTGGATCAAAGGCAACTTATGTATTTATTTGTTAATTAGTTAGTTAGTTAGTTAGTTAGTTAGTTAGTTAGTTAGTTAGTTAGTTAGTTAGTTAGTTAGTTATTGGTGAGTTTGATCAGATGCCTGGGAAAGCAGCAGTAAAACTGAATATGGAGTGGTTGTGTTTTAGAAATGTTCAGCTGATGCTTTTGTGTGGAATTAGTTCAGCTCCCACTTCCAGAACAGCTTCTCCTATATACTTGTGGAGGTCTAGGACATGGAGTATGAATGGGGCTTGTTCAAGATCTCACTAGTTGGAGCACCAACAGAAGATGTGACCCTAAGATGGTCGAACCTTGTCATGATGTAATTATATGATCTTCTGTTAAACACCACTGGTGAGGTAAACTGTCAAGTTAAAGTATACTTTCCTTGAAGTAATTTTTATAGATAGGATATCCAAGCACAGTCTTGACTGATAGGCACCAATAGACTTGACAGGCAATAGCTGTGGTAGTCAATGAAGTGCAGGCTTTACTTTGAGAGGAATTTGATGAGGCCATGGAGAATGAGTTTTGAATACCCTCAGGGAGGTTCTAACAAGCCATCCAGTGACACAGGAAGTGAAAGAAGAATACATCTCAGACTGTTCTCAGGAAGGAGGAAGAAACATTGAACTTCAATGCAGTCATTATTGAATGGTGAAAGGAACACTTTGAAGAGCTCGAAAATCCAGTAGACAGGCTCTATTTTAAGGAGGCAGGGGCTAAAGCAGATGGTTGAGTTGGATATATTTTGATACATGAGGTTAGTGTGCATTTACACAATTTCACCATGGCAAGACTATAAGAGTGGAGCATATTCATCCAGAAATGTTGAGGAAGCTGCATGTTATTGGTGTCCATTGATCGATATGCCTTTTTAGTGTCACATGAAAGGCTGGGAGAGTACTTCTAAACTGGAAAACTAGGTAGTGATCCCATTTTCAAACAGTGGGCAGCTCCTGTGGGATCATACTATTCAGCTACCCTGAGAAAGTGTATTGCTAGACACTGTAAAGTTAAATATCATTAAATAGTAAAGACTCTGGCTCAGTGTTAGCAATACAGATTCCATCCCTAAATGGATATTGGAAGCACTCTGGAGTTTGCCAGTATCTGTATGTGTGTGTTGATGATGAGGATGTTGATTGTACCAGACTATGACAGTGAACTAATAGTCAAACCATATGATGAAGCATTCAGTTTACCTATGGACACAAGCTTTGAGTAAAAACTGAAAGGATGACATTTTTGCAATAGATGTGCACTCCTTTGCAACTTGCTGTGGATTCCACATCCATACTTCTAAAGAAACTGCCTCTGAGGTCACTGCACCTGGGGAAGGAAGAAAACCAAATGGTTTTAAAAACACTATATTTTGCAATTAGTTGGAATCAGAATTTCAGGTTGCAAAATATGGTACACTGAATCAACATTTTAGGCTGCAAAATATGGTACACTGGTCAGTTATGAAGTCCATTTTATGGCTCCATTTTTTTTCTTTATTGTGGCAACAGGAAGAAACTTGAAGAAAATTACATGAATCAGAGCAACATATCAACAATCAGGTGTTTTTTTATAAGTTCATAAGTTGTTTACAGCATTCCGACCAAAGCAGCCCTTTAGGAACTCTGATTCCGTAACTACTGGATCAAACAATGTTATCATCCATCAACCTATCCAAGCTTTTTTTTTAAAGGATTCAATATATGTTGAGCTTTAGAAAGTAATAGATCATTTATTGCATAATAATACCATCTTATGTGTAACATAATTATATCATAAATTAGGTGTTGCCATTTCTGTATGAAAAGTCATGTTATTATGTCTGTGAGTACTGTTATAAATTTTCATGTTTAACAGAGTGTGTAATACAGGGTCCTTAAATATTTTGTAAGTCATAATTAATTTTCCTCCAATATATTTGTAATGTAATGTAGAAAATTTTAAATGTTTACATCTTATCTGTATAACTTAAAATGTTATTGGTAGTATTCTTTTGGTAAATTTCCTTTATACCTGTTCAAGGCATTATAAATGACCAATTGCATATTTGCAAAATATATTATTGTACTGTATAATGTGTCTAATGCTTGATTCATATAAAGACATGAAATATATCATATGTAGAATGATTTTTCAACATAAATGTGATTTGTTGCAGTGCTCTTCTACTAACCATTTTGGCATGCACACTAAAAGAAAAGCAATGAGAAATCATAATTCCTAGATCTTTGTATTGACAGACCTCCTGTAATCATTGTGATAACAAGTACTCATTTTTATTTAAATAATTATTTATAAAATACATTCTAAGCTAAGTGCAAAAGCTATAGTCTGTGCCCATATGCCCACTCCTTTTGTGAATTTATTCATTTTATCAATATCTGTTTTAATTTGCATCACAAAGTCAGTTTCACAGTTGTCCGCATACTTTGTGTTTCAGAAACTTTTATTCCTCAGAATAGTTACAAATACTATATTGAAATTATTTGTTCCTTCATGGAGGCTTGCAGCACACCTTGTTTTACTGGTAAATATTTTGATTGCATTCCTTAAATGATGCCTGTTTGAGTTCTTTCAATTAACAAGGACATAATATACCTTATTAAAAAGATATTAACTTTAAATTTAATCAGACAGCTGTAAATGATACTGTGGGGCAATGAGTCAAAGGCTTCAATTAGATTTAAGTAAATTACTTCTGGTGTTAGCCCCACTTCTAAAGCCAGAGTAATGCAATCATAAAAGATAATCAAGTTAGTTAAAGTCAATCATCTTTTCCCAAAACCACGTTGTTCAATATCCAAAATCTGTATTTTCTAAAACCTATATAATACATCTTTCATAACATTTAACAAGAATAGAAGTTAGACTGATCAGTCTACAATCTGTAATATATTTGTTATCCTTTTTGTGCATGGCAGTTACATGAGATAATTTAATAGGTTTATTAAAGATAGGATGTAATATGGGAACTATTATGTCTTTCATTTTCAACAGTAATATATTGACATCTTATCTGGTCCTGCAGATCAATGCCTATTGATTCTGACAATAAGTGTTCTTACCATATATTTAGAAATTATTGGCGATGAACTTGTAACTTTGATTTCTATCTGGGTAAACATATTTCTTGAATAAAAGATGTTCATACCAAATATTTACTGAATTCATTAAATATAATTTTAACATCATTCATCAAGGTTTCATTGATTTTAATCAATCTTACAATAGCTATGTGATTAATTACTGTATTTATGTACTGATATTAATTTTTCTCTTTAGAAAAATCAGTTGCTAATTTTCCATCTCCATTTTCCATTTTTATCTTTTGTTTCAATGTTTTCATAATCTTGTTTAATGATTTTTTATTAAGCCTTCTTGAAAATTTCCTATTAGTTTTATATGTTTTCTTCTTTCTTTTGTACAACTTGTTGAATAAATGTTTTCACTACATTTGGCAGTTGCCTCCATCCTCTTATATAATACATTTTGAAATGCATCATACCCAATATTTGTCTCTTCATATACTAAACAAAAATTCTGATAAGTATTATTTAGTAACACTGAGAATATTCTATATTCAATTAATTCATAATGATATTACTTATATAGTTTTATTCAGTAAAAGTTAATTTTAAAGTGTATGTTAATGAGTTATCTGATGTCCTCAAGGATCACCAGATATTACATCACAAATTATATGTGGTCTGTCAGTAATAATTAAATCTAAGCAGTTTTCTCCTTGGTGTTCTCAATTACTAGCTGTGTTAAACCATAAAAGCAAATTATATCCATAAATGCTCTTTCATTACATGATTTAGCAACATATGTGCATTAAGTTCCAGGGTGTCTGAAATCTCCCATAAGAATATGTTCTTATTTATATTATTATTTAAGATATAGATTCTCAATATTTAACTGTGTTCCAAGATTCTACAATAGCAGGAATAGTATAGTTTTCTTTATGAATTATTCACATCAATTCAAATTTGTTTCCCATGTTGTTTGTATTACACAAATAGTTCAACATTGAATTAGATTTTCTGAGTTCAGTATAATTATGTTGTTTTTGTTGTTTCTACTGAAAATGCATGTAATCTGAAATTTTACCTGCTACAAATGTCACGCTATATATATTTAATTGTCTGTCGTATGCATGTAGTCTATGATCATATATGCAATCTTTTCAATATTTGATCAGCTTAATAATGTACACTAAACACATTTTCCTTAGCCAACAACTGAAGATGTGTGCTTTGTAAATGAACAGTCTAACCATTTTGTTGATGCTATAATTTCACACGTCTGTTTGAGTTGCTGCTACATGTTCTATAATTTCCAGTGTTGAATTATTTGATGAAGAATAATCTAACTCATTCACTCCTGCATGAATAACAATTTAACTATATTTTAGTTGTGTTGTTAATAATTTTGGAATCTTGACAATGTCAGCTAATGTTAACTCCAGTAATGCTGACAGTAATATTCTTATTCATATCAGCTAATTGCCTTATTACAGGTTTGATCCTAGAGTCATCAAGACTTAGAATTGTTCGTTAACCATCGATCTACTACTTTCAGCTCCAAGTGCATTTCCCTTTAACTTTTTTATTAATGTATCAATTTGCTTAATCCTCAGTGTCAGAACTGATTCTATTTTTTTACTGTATTCAGTTTATTGCACTCTTCTTGATCAACGTTAATTTATAGTTGAACTAGATTCACAAAGCCTGAATCTATAATACCTTGTTTGATGGCCTCTTCTCTAATAATACTATATCTTTCCCTACTGTTTTTTTATCTAATGGGTGTATCATCCTCTATAGTTTATCATTTTTATTTCTAACAATAATTGTAGGCTATAAGTTCTGGTAATGTGTTAATTCATTTATTGTTTCTTCATTAGTTTTTGCATTCAATACTCCACATTCAGTTACATTATGTAATTCTTCACTGCACTTTAAATTGTCATATTGTTGATTTGTATAGGATCAGTATTGGTCATCAAACTACTATCATTCACTACTGTTAATGCATCATAGGCTGCTATTTCTTCTGTCCTTTGTACCTTTTTTTCTGTTTGGTATTTTACATTAATTTACTCTTCTTTCTCTTTTAACAGGTATATGTAAATTGTCCCTTGTTGTTGTTATCTTGTCATTCAACTTTTCTGTTTCAAGTGCCTTTATTTTTTGAATATCTTTATTATCATTCACTATATCCTTAATAAATTCTTATTTTAAGTCTAACTAGTAATTTATAAATGCAAACACTGCCTATAAGGCTACTCCATTCTCACATATACAGTCAATTTTATCAGTTAGCATCTTACTCTCTGTAAGTTTATTAAGCTCCATTATACAATGCCTCCTCTAAAACGTGCACGCTGATTGGCCAGCCCAACCAGCGTGCCCATTGTAAATCCCTCAATATACTAACGGAAAAAGGTCCGGTCGCCCGGACTTTTTCCGTTAGTATAAAACACTGTCTCGCTATGTTAAAAGAGTTTAACACAGCGACACAGGTTTAAAAAAAGCAACGCAGATCTCCGTTGCTTTTTTTAAAGCTGTCTCGCTATGTTAAACTCCTTTAACATAGCGACACAGTGTGTAAAAAGCAACGGAGATCTTGCGATCTCCGTTTCTTTTTTTTTAAACCTGTCTCGCTATGTTAAATGAGTTTAACATAGCGAGACAGCTTTAAAATAAGCAACGGAGATCTCCGTTGCTTATTTTAAAGCTGTCTCATCGCCATGTTAAACCCATTTAACATAGCGAGAATAAAGCAACGGAGATCTTGCGTTCTCCGCTGCTTTTGCCCACAGCTCTGATGTACTGGCGTAGGCATGCGCAGTACATCAGAACTGCCGCGGAATACCAGACAGCTGCGGAAGGGCAGCAAAGAGGCATTATACAATGCCATTATTTAAGAAAAGTAATTATTTCTTTTCTTAAATAATGTCATTAATAGTAATAACCACTTCTGGGTGTGGGTAATGCTGGATTTACCCACAGTTGTCTTTGTTTGGTCACGCCAACCGTGGGTAAATCCAGCATTACCCACACCCAGGCGTGGGTTATTGCTATATTATTTCTGCACAGTTATGACATAAAGTAAAACCCTGTAATGGTATTTTAGCATGTAACCCACAACTGCTATATTCTAAAATATAATTATTCTTAAATAATCTGGAATGTGATAACTTAAAGCTTCCATGTTAATGTTTCTTCAACAGGTAACTAATGTAATGTAAAGTTTAGCTGTCCTTCAGTTAGTTTCCTTCTTACTTAATATTTTACATAACTCTAAACATCAAGAATGAAAAACACCAAAATATAGTAATTTGTCTAATTATCAATTAATTTCATATGCATTGTAAGCTATTATCAGGATGTTTTATTAACAAGAGAAATAAACACAGTCTAAGATAAAGATTGCATAACACTTTTGCATTAAGTTGGGTTATGTCTTCTAGAACTGACTATATAATTAGGTGATGATAACAATATAACTCAACATTACCTGCAAAATGCCAGCAAAATTTATTAAACACTTCCACATATTGTCAGACAAATAAACTTCTGATGACATGACGCAAAACTAGTAAAATAAAATATCAAGTAATTAAACTAAAAAAGAAATGTTTAGTTGTGTGTGTAATAGCAAAAAAGTTAATAAACAATTTTAAATGGAAAATTTAGTTAAGTATGTTATAACCTAGTAATGCCAAAGTGTATATAGCAAACATCAAATACAAGCACTTATCTTAAAGGCACTACTTACATGAAAATGCAGCTCACTACTTTTGCCAAGATAATCCCAGCACCAGTATAAAATTATACGTGTAAGAGTGGATACTCACTTATTACTTACCCTGTATCATGGTATCATCAGACAACATAAAGACGCTCCACTTATTCAATATTCAGTTGCTTGTGAATTGCTTGCTCATAGCTCACTGATTATCTGTTTCAGTACAAGACACTGGGATACACATACTGCTTCATTAAAATTATTTTCTCTGAGTTGGTGCAACTGACTTTCCATATTTCTATAACCTTAACTTTCCCATTCATCCTAAACATCTACTTGCATCTAATGTTCTAATCCTCATTCTTTACCTTACTCGAACCTGATTTATTTAAAAAAAAAAAGTTTGCAGTCTACCACGTCACTTTAATTTAGTACATGTTTTATTATTTTACCTACCTCTTTGTACTTATTTTGTATTTATTAATGTATCTACCTCTCTGTACTTATTTAGTGCTTGATTATTATTAATGTGTGCTTTAATACTTGTTTTTTATCTGGTTCATTTAAATTGTCTTAACTTCCATGTATCATTTGGAGCTTTCCTCCCCGGGCCTCCACAAAAATGGGTTCTTGACCCAGTCGGACTTTCCCGGTAAACAAATGTTATATAAATAAATACACCTCAGATGCAGCATATTTGAGATGGGTTATGGGAACTGAGTTTGGCACTAGTACAGTCACTTTTCAGTGATTCGCAGTGAGTTTCAGAAACCTCAGGCTGATAATATTCAATCTGCTAGAGCAGATCCCAATGCTGAATAGATTTTCTTTAGATGAAACTCTCAAAATCCAATAGTTTGTGTGATAGAATGGTGGGAGATGAAAACCAGTTCTGAAAGTAGCTAGTTTGTGGCCTTTTTAACAACCTTGTGTGTTCCTTATGACAGAACCTTAGTAGTGTAAGAGATGAGTTAGTTATGTGTCAGGCCTCCTGCAAATTAAAGTTTCTTGTACACTTTTCACAAAATGAGGTAAGCTGGAGTATCTTTTATTGAACTATTCCTTAAAAAAAGGTGTGATTGTTGATCTTAACTTTGAGTGGGACCCAGATTCCAAGATGGCAGCTGAGCTGTGCAGGTATACCTTTGCTTGCTGAGTCTCTTTCCAATTTGTTGGTTATCTGCATGATGTTTCAGTGATTTCTTTAACTGAAAACATTTGTGACTATACTCTGTTACAGTATTATATTACTTTTCATCTTTCTTTCTTTTTTCTGGGGATTTATACTATTTTATTTCTTTCAGAATTCTTCTCATGTTTTAGCAAACCTGCTGTCTGTGCTTTCACCAGTACAGCTAGCAAAACTGAACACAAGATGGAATTTCAATTTTCAAAACCAAAACTTTCTTCAGTTTCAACACTAGGGGAAAAAACTAAACCTGAAAGATGTAAAACTGCAGGAAAAACAAGAAAGAAACATGCTATTTCAAAATGTAATTCTGTTGTTAATAATCCTCTCACTGAATTGAAATAAGGTTAACTGAATGCAATATTCCACAAACAACTCTTTGTCGAACCCAACTAAACAAAACACTCATTTAAATGAAATACTTTCTCAGGGCAAACAATCACTTAGCCAACCCAGAGACTGCAACAAAAACAGCACTATTTAAAACGCACCCTGGTGGGGGTGGGGGGCTGCACCCCTCCCCAACACCCCCAATGTGGAGGGATCCACCCCCCACACACACCCTCCTAACCAAATATACCAACTCCAACATTGCACTACAGTGTGGAAAAGAGCAAATCCCTGATGATGGCCCAGTATTTTTTCCCCTGGGAAAAACTTTGATGAAACGATCATTCGATACAATAAGATTCTGTTTAATTGGGTTCAACAAACAGGTGTTCGCAGGATAGTGCATTTGATTAACTGATAGGGACCCCATTACAGTTAGCCATGGAGAAAATGCCTACATAAGTCAGTAGTATCAACATTGCTTTAGGTGCACTAGTTTCTAAGACAAGGAATTCAGCCTAAGAAGACAGCATTTTTAATGCTATATGCAAAATGTATGTGTATTCCAAAGAAAGTGTGTCTATAAAAGAAAAACTAACTGATCTAGAAGCAAGAAATACATGCTGTAACATTTTCACTGTGGATTTACCTGCAAAATATAATCCTACTAAACTATTAGATGTTGTTAAGGACATTCTCTTAAAGGACAACCGCGCCCTCAGACTCAAAAAACATATTAATTTCATCATGGTTTTTTGTTGTTTATTTTTTAATAGCACTCTCAGAGACTATTTTTTTTTTTTAGATATTTTTTAGATGCAATTTTCTGACCTGACACACAGGGGGTCTAGGTATAAAAAAAAAAATTCACTGTTTACTCTGCCTCAAATAATGCATTCTGGGATACTTAGTCTCCAAAATTGCATCAGATTCAAGCACGTTTTGCCTTAAGCTGCTGTCACTTCATTGACTTAACAGGCATCATTCACTGCAGTAAACTATTTAAAAAATTATACATACACGCAGACACACCACGCAAACAACACACACTGCTTTACTTCTACAATGATAGATTTTTTTATTTTTTAGCAGTGTACTAACTAAAGCAGAAAAGAGGTTCAAAAAGCAAGGATAAATTGATCCTGGAAATAAAAAACCCCCCCAAAAAGAGGCCAAGACAAAGCCATAAAGAAGTGGGACAAAGGCACAAAAAAAAAGGCACAAGCTGGTCTGATCTGAAACTGAACTGTCTGCAAACAGCTACAGTTAACTTTGTCTACTTGTCTACCTGTTTGAGCCAATTTTAATTTTCCCCTTCAGAGCCTGCTGCTTTCCCCCCCACAAGGAAGGCATAGAAACAGGGACAAATTACATTTAGATACACTATTAAGAGTAATAAGACTTACCTTACTACTTATGAAGTAGCAAAGTGAAGAGTGAAGAAGTCCACATGTGAATAGAGTCACCAGATTTGCAGACACAGAAAAAGGGACACCAACACCACACCACACATTGTTTATTTATTTGGTTAACAGCTGGTGGCAGTGAGCAGTGTTGAATGTGGGAGGGAGGATCACAGGATTCTGTACATGCAAATAAGGCAGTGTTCACGTCACACTTTGGGGAGGAAACCTCCAGGATCTTCAGCAAGAGCAAGAGCAGATGTGACATCATTATTTAAGAGACAGACTAGACAGTTTTCATTTTGGTTTTAAAACTGAAAGGTAAAGTGAAACAGTAAAAAAAGGTAGTGGAAGTTTTTTCTTTTTTTTTTTTTTTTTTTTTTTTTTTTTTTGAGGTTGTATTTTGAGGCTGTGGATCACAGCAGGGGAGATATTGGATTTGAGGATTTGATATTTGATTTTCTCTTAAAACTTGGGTGCACTGCCTTCTACAATTGTGCAATCAAAGACAAGGATTTCAACCTGTGAGGAAACTATTTTGAATGCTACATCCAAAATGTATCTGTATTCCATAGGAATTCTATCTACAAAAGGAAAAAAAAACTGACTGATCTAGATCAAAGAAGTAGATGTAATAATATTTTTATCAGGAAGATGCCTGAAAATTATAACTCTTCTAACCTGCTAGATGTTATTCAGGACATTCTTTTCCAACTTACTGAAGAAATGAAAGGAAAATAATCCTTCATAATGCGAGAAAGGCACATACAATACTTTCCTTCTGATACTCCTTTCTGATACTCCTAGACTAGTTAGCATTAAATTATTACACATACTGATATGTATATTTCATACTGATATGTACAGAGTACAAATCCTTAAAACTGCCAAGGATATACCATACTTTAGTTGTCAAACCTGTCAGCCAAAGTTCTCTCTGAACACTCATGTAGCACATATAGGATATATAGGAAATATAGGAAGAGGGCATTTTGTTCTTTTTTGTCAATTCCTGATTAAAATGATTAAAATGAACATTCATTTTCAGATGCTCTCTCCAGTTAAACTGAGTTTTTTTTTGTTTTGTTTATTTTTTATGTTTTTTTTAAACAGTTACAAATATCAAATAGCTGATGAGACTGAAACAAAGGTTCTTTTTCACAAGCTTTTTGTATTCAGATCTATATGTACCCATTTAGCTGTACAATTAGTACAGCCTTCTAGGCTTTTTGCTTTTCCATGCTGTTTTCTAGATGCTGTTTCTCTGGAACTTTTATTTACAGCGATTAGCAAAGGCAGAAAATAAATGTTTTATTCATTTTAGCTTTTCTTAGCTGAAACTGTAGTTCAAATATGATTTAATGATGCATTTTGGGTGTCTTACATATTTAAAAGGTTTTTACTAGAACCTTGTTTTAATATTAAAGTATTTATTTTTAATGCAAGCTAGACTGGAAGTTGATATTCTCGTATGGCACTGTTCCTCCAGACGTGCTCTTGTACAGTTTTTTTATTTTTAGTTTTGGTATGGGTATTAGTCAAAAATGTTTCCAATGCAAAGCATAAGCTCTGGCTCTGCACTACACTTTCATTTAACCAGCCTTTGTTCACATTTTTGTTTTCCAGTAAGCAAAAGTTTATGCATACTGCTCACACATTTTCTACTTAACATACTTCTTTTGACTGACTTGACATGGTGCTTCTTTTATTGTTGTTACTAAGGCCTCGATTGTTCTTTAATTAGTATGTTATGCCTCGAACCTTCACTTTGTACCTGCAGCTATAGTTTAGTCACTGTAATTGCTGGACTATACTGAAAGTTTACTCTCATAAACAAACTCTGTCTTTACAATAGCAATACATGTCAATCAAAGTACTGTCTACTTTTTATTGCCTTAGTTAAGTGTGCATTACTATGATGATTTGCATCCTTTTTGTAGACATGCCCCGGGTTAAAATTACAGTCTCAGGTAGATAGCTGGCTACTTTATTGTATGTTCTATACCCCCCATACCTGTTCATTCATCCAGGTTTTTCTTTGGGTCATTCTCATTGTTGTTAAGCATATTGTAACCTCAGACCGCTCATTTTCTTACTCTGGAATCTTGATATTTTACTTATTGGTATAAAATTACAGCTTTTCATTGCTGTGCTTTCATTATGCAGGATAATGGTGAAAGTCTACATTTATAGACAAATATTTTCTTTGGAATAGTGATAAATTTCAAACCACAGTTTGTTACTTTCCTGTGTGTTCTTCTTTATGCCTTCCTGCATGCACCTGCTAGTTTATATAGCTTTGCTTCATCATCACTTTGATTGCTGTTTGTACACTTTAGCCTTGGCTCATTTACAGATCTGGGCTCTAGATATTACAGCTTCATTATAAAACTACAGTGTTCTGGTGTTTTCTCTCTCTCACTCTCACTCTACACAGGGCCATGCTGAAGGTCTTATAAAGAAATTCTATCTTAGGTGTAGCAAAAATGTTGAAACTACATTAAAATCCATATTTTTCACTCTAGTTAAGTTTCCATAACCATAATATTTTGTTGTTTAATTGTAGGCATATTCTGGTTAAAGTTACAGTTTCAGCTAGATAGCTAGCTACCTTTTTTCTGTTTTTTTTTCTAAAGATTTAAAAGAGCTGTAGCTAAAGTCATCTGGTGTCCTAGACAGTCTGCAAACTGATAACCTCTCAACCAAAAGTTAAATGCTTCTTCCAAAAAAATGGACTCAGCTCTATAGCAACTAGGTTATACAAGCTATGCTAATAAATATATTCATTTAAGAAGCCCTCTATCACCAACAGATTCTTAAATGAATCATAGTACTGTACTCATACCTTGTCAGCAACTAGTAATACCATCCTACATAATGCCCAGGTGCTGTACTCACACCCCCATTAGCAACTGTCAGTAAAAACACCTAACAGCTTATGCCCAGGTCTTCCCCTAGTTATATCACTGTAAAATTAATGAAAAAAATGAATTACAATTTGACAAAAATGTCTAGTGAGTCACATAGTCTACCTAGCATAATCCAATCTAAAATTATATTTTCCTGTACTCTGCTGTTTCAAGTATACATTTTCCGTAGCCGTTGTGTCTCAGAGATCAGGTTTTGTCACCATAGTATGCTGCTCCATAGCACAGTAGATAAGAAAAAGTTTTGCCACCATCCATGTAGTCACCACCCAGATCTTCATAAGTATGGAAAAGAAAACTGCAATACAGAGAAAGGAGACCACAAACTTGAAGTTTTGGCCTCAATAGCTGGATAATTGGATAATTTCTGAAATAATAGACAATGTTAGGTAATCCTCTATCTCCCAAGGTTTTGTTTAAATAAATTTTGTCTCAGCTTAATTGTGAGGATTTACAGTTCATAGCAGATTTGTGGTACTTCTTTGCATCTCATCAATGTATTTAGATAGATACACTTGAGAAAGAGAGAAGAAGGAGTTTTGGAAGAACTCCTAAAACTCAGAGTGGATACAGTATCGGATATGATGTGATTTCTCTCATATGAGACTGAATGATAGAATATACTACAGATATTCTTTAAATCATGTAAGGAAGCCACTACATTCCAGGACTAGAGAACTTCAAAAGTATAAGCAGTACTGAGATAGGAAACCACAAACGTGTTTCTTTGACCTGAGTGGCTCAGAAATGTGATAGCATCATGTTTGAAATAATTACTGAACTTTAAAGGAATACTGAGACTCGGGCTTAAAGTGGGTTATGCATATCAGATTAGTGTGCTCTGAATAGGTGTCTGAATGGGCAGGCCATGTACAGCCAATTCATGTGGTATTTCTAGATTTTAGTATAACACTTATAGACTACATTAGATCAGCAACCTTAGGTGCAGATCTTGGAGCAAAACTCCTAGAAGCAGATTGTCTGTCAAGCAAGGTCTTCTAACCACATTGTTCCTTGATGAAACAATACGCCAGGGTTGAGAATTTGTGTATGAATTGATTAAACACTTTATTAGCTTGTGCAAATTGCCAAGAGTCAGCATAATGAAAAGTTGAGTAATGCTAGAGAAAGATTTTCATGGTTTGATACCATACGTGCCCCCAAGAGTCCAAATTATTGGTGCTTATAATTTAGAATGCTTTGCCATTAATGATTTAACTTGTATGCTTCCCATACTATGGAAAATATTAACACCTTGTCAGCATCAGATTCTTTCTACATTTGCCAGTGTTTTCTTTTCTAAGGACTGTTACAAAATATCAAAATGTCAGACTGAGGGACTGCCACATTAACCTCCTAACTTCTGACTTACTTTATTGCCCCTTCAAGCTTCTATTATCAATTCAAACACTTGTGTACTCACTTGGACACAACATGGCACAAAACCAAAATGCCAGCTGTAGCCAACCAGAACTGTTAATCTACCCATCTCTTTAACTACAAACTGCTTTTCATTTATTTATTTATTTACTTACCTATTTAGTTACTTATTTGTGTAAGTACGCATATATGTATGTTTGTATGTATTTGTTTAACTGCTTATATCTACAGGGACCTTCTTCAGACACCATCTAAAAGCACTGTCTGGATAAATGACTTACTAAGAATAATATAGGAGGCAAATGACAGCTCTAAGGATCATATCCTTAGAAATAGGATGAAGCTTTTAACATCTCTGTGCTTTAATCCCCTGTACCAACTGCCAGATGTTTCTTTTTCATGCAGCAGTATGTTCAAATTGGAAGATGGTGAATATGTTGTTAAACTAAAAATTATATAGTACAGTAGCTGGTTTCTGACTTTGATTTTTTCTTCCAGTGTCAATCTGGGAGATGGAAGAAAACACTGGAGATGGTTTTGTCAATAAGACAAGCAACAAATATGAAGTCATAGTATGAAACCAAAACCATTTCTTAAATTTCATATTCTGAAACAAAAATTAAATGGAGCATTAGCATTAGCACAATTTTTTTTCTGTGGCCAATGCACATTTTAACAGTTTGTACATATCCTAGGTATATGAGACAGATGACCTTTGGTTTTCTGGCTTATGACACCTACAGACAGTGGAGACATTATATTATTGTACAGACAAATAGTGTGAAACACAAATAATAATAACAAGTAGATATAAATAACTGTGCTTTCAGGCAAAAAATTGTCCTGCTACATTAAATAAAGTAGAAACAAGCAACATGAGACCTTAGTCTGTGAATTAACACAGCCTTCATACTACATGAAAAGCATTGTCTGTAAATGTATAACATTTACATATCCTTGCATTAAGTATGATTCTATAGTCCTATATCTAACTTCTGTTTAATGTTACTTTGCACTCCAACAGTCAAATAAGTATTTTATTATTCATTTATGGAATATCCTAGAAATGCAAAAGAATCAATAGTCGTACACAGAAATGCATTCATATTTTCTTCTGGTCCACAGAATGCTTTAGTCAGGTCCATGAATGTTTTTCACATCTGTACTGAAAAGCAAGTAACGAGATGTTTAAACACACAAGATTCGGGAATTGTGCTATACCCTTCAATTGCTTTGCCAACTCCTTCACTTGCAATCTTCAAAATGTGACCAAGGTAATATATCTTAATACAACAATCTGTTATTGCTGCATGCCATCTCTATCACGACCTGTACTAAGGTGGCTTCAGTATCTTTTGCCAATATTGTGTTTCTCACTTTAGCTAAGATAAATGCTTTGGTTCCAAAACAAAATGGCTGAAGTGTAGCAACATCAGGACAGATGTCTGCACTCCTAATCTATAAAAGATTGGGAAAGTGACAAGACAACAAATATAAATGATCAGCTCAAAAGAGAAATTTATTTTCTAAAGGATTGAGTGAAAATTTTAAATTACCTGTTTAATTTTCCCTTAAGATCACTTTTACCAGAGTATTATGGGGATTCCTGTATAGATGAATGCTTGTAAGTCACCTTTACAAGAATTAACTTTACAACTGATAATTTTCAAACAAAATGTGACACAGTACAAGAAAATAGTCTTAGACCAAGATGCTGAAAATAATGATTGAAAAACAAAAGTTTCAGATCAAAGAGATAAAAGCTGATTCTGCCCTAACTGAAATAGATGGACAAATGAATAACAAATCCAAACTGAGTTTATTATAAAATAGAACAATTATTTGCTTGCTAAACTAGAGGATCTCAAGAATGGAGAAGATATAACACAGAAAATACAGAAGGAAGTGATGTGGTATTGTTTTTAACTGCATGGCTCCTTCAGTTTCTAAACCTTCAGTAAATCTTTCTCTATAGAATAGAGAGAGCACACAGAGCAATAGGTAAGCCAACATCTACAAATCCAGCTTCTCCCCCCAGGTACATTGTAGTAAAGTTTATTTCATTCCTGGAGAAGGAACGTGTGTTAGAGACAATGTGGACTAAATCTCCTTTAAGGATGGGCTACCCTACTATAAGATTTAACAATGATTATGCTTCCAAAACTTTGGGGAAAAGAAAACAATTCTGTCCATTAATAAAATTTCTAGGGATCTAGGCTTACTTATTACATCATACAACTTGTAGGATCCTTTCAACTCCTTACAGCAATAAATCTGGACAAAGCCATAAATAATGGGAGGACAAATGTCCAAACAAATAGTACAATTTTTAAATATTGCTCTTCCAAACATAGAAAGTTGATAGAATAACAGATTTTGTATTAGCATGAATTTTCTGAAGGTTATGAAGCCTGAAACTCAAATGTCTGTCATTATTTTATGACTTCAGTCCTCAGTGATTTGCCAATGATTTGTCAGAAAACTAAAATGTTATGAGGAACAGACCAAAAACAGGACAGTTTTATAAAATAAACACATCTTGAAATCAAAATATTTTTACAAGAAAGTTCCTCTGAATTGTACAATTTATAACTAAAATATAACTTTTTCACAAATTTCTTTCATAAATATACTACAGTAGTGAAAGTCATCAATATATGTTTAGAAATATCTGACTTAATCTCTGCATGTTATGGAATCTATTTTCCATATAGATGCAGTCTAGAAACCAAAACATGTCATTTTTGTATAAATATGTAGTGAATACCACTGCTTTAGAAATGTTAATTTTATTAATTTCACAGTTACACCAGTAAGTATATTTTTAATTTTTGTTTGTACTTAGCAATGTCTTTCTTGGCATTTTTCTGTTAAACAGTGTCACAAAATTCATTTGAACCATTGCAGCCATTTGAACTTGAATTTTGCCTGTTATTGCATGTTGAATGCTGGATCTTGCACATGCAGGGTTTCTTCCATCTTTCTTTTCTGCTTTGTCAATGATAACACAGAATTCATTGAGCAAAACCACTGTTAGTTTTTATTTAAATACTGTAAAATGTCCTAAAGAAATTCAAACAAGAAGTATAAATATTTTACCATTTATCTCTACGTCAGTAGTCAATTAGAACAGATTAAATGGTAGCAGTGAAACTTTGGTTGTGAATGCCTAAAGGAAGAAAACATGAGGCAATGGCATTTTAGGCAGTATAATTCCTGCTTAAGCCAAAGTGTCAAATCTATTCCTTCAAAAGTATGTTGTACAGAATCAGTTAACTGTATAATATATATATCAACATATATCTTGATTAAATAAATGAAAATTAAAGTTAGATCGCAAGTGTCATCTTAACTCATTCCTCTACAAGCATCAAAACAATGAACAAATATAATGTCTACTATATTAGTAGTGAAGGATTTTAGTTTGTGCCTTAACAAGAATGTACAATATGTATAAAGAAAGATGTTAAGGAAGATAATGTTTTACTATGTAGTGCCTGTTCTTGCTAGTAAATTGTAACTGATGATTTATTTATCATTTGTCACATTATAGAAATAGAAAGTGCGCATTATGATGTTTAAAAGGAGAAAGGAAAAAAATCATCAGAATTAAAGTGACAGAGGGAAAACAAAGTGGCAGTGAGCTTACAGCTGGGGTCGACATTTCTAAAGTATGAAGATAGATCACCTGAAGATAGCTTCAACTAGTATAATCTTATAAAAGTAGCAACATGCCCACTATAGTATCAATTTAGATAATGAATGAGAAGATTAAATAAATAAGCCTTATAACTATTTTTGGTTACAATAACTTCAAAATAGTACAAAACCACAAACATAAATTAGTGGACATCTAAACAATCTATGTAATCCAATCCACCTAGCTGTTATTCAAAAGAAATAATGTTGGTTAATTGTAAGTTTCTAAACTTGTTTCAAGGGGACAAACAACAAGTGCATGATTAATATAATACTATAACAGCAACAGTGGGAAAGATAGAGACAACTTTAAACTTCTGTTATGATCCTTGAGCAAAAAACAAAATGAAAATGGGAATGAAAATGTCTGCAGATGATTGTATCAGGACACACGGGAATGTTCCAAGAAAATTTTCCATTTATGGAAGGCTTGTTCCAACCAGGCACACAAATATGCATGCAGGCAGACAGCAGTAGATTATAACTTTTACAGCAATTAAAATATCAAGAGGAAAAAATGCCAACCCCGGGTTTTATCAAGCTCCATGCAGGAATAGTGTTATTCTTGCACGGAGCATTTCGTGGCCATCTAGGACAGCAGTGTGCCCTGCATATTCATTAGGGCATGCTGCTGTCTACACCAGATGGCCATGAAAAAAGAACAAATGCAGGGGGCCTGTCTGAGCATTGCTCACACAGCACACATGTCCCCTGCATTCTAGAATTGCTGTACGGCAATTCCACAGCAACTAACAGTTCCGCAGTGCATATAAGCACAGCCCGCAACAACATAGCACTTAACTGTCCAGATTTTCACAGATTGTCCATATTATTCCCTAATATTTTTGGCCTTTCACTCATAAAATGTCCACTAACACAAATTGATACATACTAGCAACTGTCTCAGTTTATAAGAGTAATGTTACACGTTTATTTTTTTTTCAATCTCCAATAAAGTTTAAGCGTAGCTGAGTGGGTTTGCACGACTTGCAGCTATGCTCAGCCTAGCTTACACATCCCAATGAGCTAAATAGAAATATACAGCCAAAGCAGTCTAAAGTAAAATAGCATAGTGGTTAGAGCTTTTGCTTTGCATGCAGGCATTCATAGTTTGAGCCCCAATACAGTCCATTCATTTTTATTTGTGAAAACAGCACTAAAAGTATATTTTGTTATCTATAGGTAGTGAACAATATATATTTGTTAACCAGTGTAGTGTAGCAGGTCCAAATGTGAGGTGTTAGTGTAGTACAGATGTGAAACCCCCATATAAACACAAGTGTCCCATACAGTATAGCCATAAAAGAATGTAATGTAATAAAAGCACATAGGGGGATGTTATGGAAGGTAAACATACATATCATAATATGTCATTTATGAGGAATCAACCCCACAATGCTGATAGTCTATAAAAGGAAAGCTGAACAATGCTAACTTATGCTCAGTTATGCTTAGCCAGTATAAGCATTGCTTAAATGTAAATTCTAAGCAAGAATTAGCATAGTTAAGCAGATTTGCACACTGGTGGGCTTAGCGTCTACCCCTTTAAGCAATGCCTATCTTTACTAAGTGGGTTTGCCCAGTGCTTGGCTTAGCTCAGCATATTCAAAACTGACCATTCATGGCAAAGGGCAGGAAATCAGCCCTATTTAAACCTCACAGGTGAGAATACAGCTCCCCACTGAAGGCACTATGGCTGGTGTTGCTGAAGATGTGTGCTTTTGGGTGCAGCACTGGGGCATTCAGGAGTCCAAGGTCATGGTTGGACTCCTTGTAGAACACCATGACATGAGACTGCTGCAGGACCAGTACCAGAGCTCCCAATACAAAATGGAGGCCTGGGACCCTCTTGCCCGTGATCTCACCAGTGCCACTGGAATCCTTGAGCTGGTGAGCAGGTCCAGCACTACTTTGCCAACTTGAAGTGGAGGAAGAGGGGGCTCTTGGACCAGTGGGTCCAAGATGCCTGGGCAAGGAATGCTCCAGGCGTGTGCAAGCATCAGTCACAATAAGTGTTTTCCAAAGTCCAGCATGTGCATGTGATGGATAGGTATACATAAATGTTTTTTTCTTATCTCCTGTACAGCTGCAGATGAGAGGGCTGTGAACTTGGATGCCCACCCCAGGAGGCTGCTAAGGCTGCATTGCGAGGCTGGTGAGTAACAATCTAGCCTATAGTATTCAGGGCAAATAAATAAAAATGAATAGAATTTCACCTTGCAGTATTTAAAAATGGGTATGGTTTGTACTGAATAAACAAGCCAGTAGGAGAGTAATAGTGACATACAGGTTATATATCAATAAATGTGTAAGTACTTGTCAATAAAAGACAACACCCCAGACTGGTTTTGTTTACTTTGGTATTGTATGAATTGAAATGTGCACAGTTTATGCATAGCAACTTTAACTCTAAAAGCATTAAACAATCAAGGCTCATCTGACAAAGATTGTGGAATTATAAAACAGGAGATTAACTATATGAAATGTTGCATGCACCAAGATCTGCTATCTGAATATTAATGTTATATTAACCAGTATTTTCTACACTGTGCTATACAAGACATAGGTGCTATGCATGAATGTCAGAATTACAACTTCAGATTGTTCAAACAAGAGAGTATTAGACAGAAAACAGTCAAACAAGAGACAGCAGTTTCTCACTAGATCATTCTGATGAAACACAAACTTGTTGTATTTTTTGCACAAACAGGCACTGTTTGAATCACATGAGTGGTAGTAAGCTGTATGCATAATTTCACCCAGGATTTTGAGAAAACTGCATTCCCTTACAATGCCCACTGTGGTTCCATATATGCATGTGTTCTGCTTGCTATGCAACTGTTCCAAATCTGTTGTTTTGGGTTAATGGGAATACCTATGCATGCTGTTATAACTAATCCTGGAATGTGTTTTTTCATGACTAACCAACATATGTTGAAAAACTGCAACATCATAGCATGTCTGGGAAGGCTGATCCCACCGGATCTGCCTATCCCGCCTCAACTGGCTGTGGCAGCGGGCCCCCAGTACATCTGGAACCCACCCCTGGACCTCCTCATCTGCTGGTCCTGCACCACCTTTGGTTGGAATCGCTTGCCACCCCCCCCCCGGGTGCAGGCGCAGGCAGGATCCTGTCACCTGAACTCAGGTCCAGGGATTGGTGTGTAGCAAGCTTTGAAAGGAGTTCGGAGATCTGTTATGCCAGTTTGAGGGCTGTATGGTGCATCTAGAAGGTCAGCATGCCCCTCCTGCTCAGCCCCCAGCACAGCAACCTTTGGGGCCATGAAGGTGCAGTGGTGACTGCCCATGTGTGGGGACTTCAGTCCCACTGTATCAATTTGGGGGCTCGTGGGCTACCGATTCCCAACCACCCCTCCCCATCCAAGGTGTTTGCCCCATGTGTCATATACCACCACTGTCTGCTGTCTTGCCTGTCTTCCTACACAACCTACCACTCCAAATATGCTTACTATCCTTCCCCAACATCCCACTCTCACCTTGAAAAAAAGGGAAATCTTTCCCACAAAAAACGTTGCACCATACATAGCTGTCAATTTTGCACACGGATCTAATGGACACATGTAATCTGGCCTAATTGGCTTCACAATACATTATTCCTGTCCTCACCCCCTCTCAGGGGTTTGAATGTCCAAATTTACCTCCAAATTCCATATATATATATATATATATATATATATATATATATATATATATATGCACAGCTGTTGATGTTGAAGAAATGGACAGCTATGGACCTTCCCTACACCTGTCCTGCACATCCCTAGCTATCTTTCATATTGTTTTTCCCTTTGCGTGCCCATTTTTCACTACTTTCCTATCACCCCTTTTTTCTTTTCTTTTAAAGAAATTAGCACAGGGGTAAGTGGGTGTAAGCAGCAGTAAACGGGAGTAAGCATGTTTGTGTGGTGCTAAGTGAAGCTAACTCAGATTAAGCACTTTTAGGGCTAACTGTGTATAAGCATATTTAACCAAAAGTTAGCATCACTTAGCTCTATGTAAACCTGCACAAACCCACTTACAACTACTTAAAAGTGCCTTAATCATGCTGTATCCAACAGCCCTTGTTCAGCCCAGCAACAAAAAAATCATCCCTTGTAAGGCTTGAACCCAAGACCCTACATACCATAGCCACAGCAATTTAGTACTAAGCCATCTGAGCTATAGAATTGTTTGATGCTTTTTCAAACATATCATTCAGTAGAGTCATTCAACAGTAGGGAAAAGATTCTGTAGAATATATATATATATATATATATATATATATATATATATATATATATATATATATTATATAAATGTATGTATGTATACTATATATATTATATAAATGTATATATGTATGGAGATGCATATATATATGCATATATAGATGCATATATATATATATATATATACATATCTACATATATATTGAAAAATAATACATAATATATGTAAAGATATACATATATAGATATATATAGAAAAGTAAATATATATATATATATATATATATATATATATATATATATATATATATATATATATATATTGAGTATAAGTGCATGGATCATGCTATCCCTAATAGAACCAAGATGCTATCCTCCAAAAAAAGGAAGCCAATCTGGTGGTCTTCTGCCATAAACAAACTCCACAACAGAAGAAAGAAACTGTTGCAAAAAAGAGGAAAATCCCATGACTGGAGGAACTCCCTGGTCAACCTCAGTAAGAAGCTGAGATCCCTCATAAAATCCTCCAAAGCTAGTTACGAAAACAAAATTGCCACTGACTCTAAAGACAACCACAAAGCATTTTATAGCTAGGTCAAGAATCTCAATGGCAACACTCAGATCTGCTCTGAGTTACAGCACAATGGCACTAAATATACAAAACCAACTGATATTGCCAACATCCTGGCAGATAGATTCAGTGCTAACTTTACCCCCCTCTCACCCCATAGAGGGCCCATCTCTATACTGGAAGAATGCAAAGCTCCTGTAATCATGGCTGCACAGGTAAAAAACACACTCTCCAAAGCCAAGAACACAGCATCTATGGGACCTAAAAATATCCCAGGCTACGTTCTACATGAACTACAGAATGAAATGGCACCCTACCTAAGTACCATGTTCAGTCATAGCCTCATCTCAGTCTTTGTGCCCACTGAATGGTGCACCATGACAGTTATCCCACTCCACAAAGGGGGAGCCATGACAGACCCTGGGAACTACCGCCTCATTAGCCTGACGAGCCTGGTCTGCAAAGCCATGGAACGTATCATCATGGAACTCATAAACAAAGACATTGGTAATCTCCAAACTCTGGACCCTACCCAGTTCGGATTTGTAAAAGGCAGATCATGTCTCCTAAACCTGATTGACTTCTTTGTAGCAGTCACCAAAGCCATAGATGAGGGTAAGGTGGTTTACACAGCTTATCTAGATCTCGCCAAAGCTTTCAACACCATCCCCCACTCTGGAATTATAGATAAGCTCACTAAACTAGGTATAAATCCCTATGTCACAAGATGGGTTGCCAACTGGCTCATGGGCAGAACCCACACTGTGAAAGTAGCAGACTCCAAATCCGACTTCAGACCAGTGACAAGTGGAGTATGACAGGGTTCAGTCCTGGGTCCTCTCCTGTTTGGTATCTACTTCTCTGAAGTACAGGCTAACACAGAAGGTCTTTGGCTATCAAAGTTTGCAGATGACTGCAATCTAGGAGCCATAATCGAAACTCCTAACGATGTGGACATACTACAAAAGGGCTTCACTGAAACAGATGCCTGGTGTCAAAGCCATGGCCTGAAGCTCAATGCCAAAAAGTGTATTGTCATCCCCTTTGGTAAAAACTCTGTGCCCATGAACTACCACATAGCTGGTAGTCTACTTAATGCCGAAAATGTGATAAGAGACCTTGGGACACAGGTGGAGAGTAGTTTCTCCTTTGATAATCACATCACCACAGTTTTCAGGAAATCCTTCTACATGGCTCACCTCATTACAAAAGGTTTCTCATCCAGGAAAAAAAGAGGTAATTATTCCCTTCTACTAATCACTCATTAGAAACATTATAGAGTACAATGCCCCTTTTAGTATGTACCTCACAAGACATCTACAACAACTGGAAAGGCCACAGAAATACCTTACAAAGAGGATTACTGGTCTCAAACAGATGCCCTACACAGACCATCTCAAAAAACTCCAGCCTATGCAGAGGCGATCTCTGCCTAACATACAAAGCTATGTCAAACCCAGAGCTGTTGGACATGTTCCACTTAAAGAAATCTCAATCCTTCCGAGCTACATGCTCTAGGGACCTAAACCTTGTCGCCACAATAAACAGAACATGCTGGAGAGATAGATTCCTGCCCCAGAGTCTTCCCATACTCTGGAACAGACTACCTATCTATGTCAAACAGAGCTCCTCATTAGCACTCTTCAAGAAAAATTTTGATGATTGGATGGGAAATAGGAAATTCACCCCAGGGATCACTTCTGTGGCTCTGCTCGACAGGGGCACAGGAAAATAATTTTCTTGGGTGGCGAAAGCCAGGGTACATTTTTGGCTAGGCTTATATAGGCCCTAGGACCAATAGCCTAGTACCTACCTATGAACCTATGAACCTATATCTGTATATATATCTAAAAAAAAAAAATATATATATATATATACACACACACAAATACATATGTATAAATGTTTTTTATATATATATATATATATATATATATATATATATATATATGTGTGTGTGTGTGTGTGTGTGTATTGCAGTCATACCTCAGATCCATACTCCGAACCTCTTACTGCAACAAATCTGTTCAAAGGGTATCAGAATGGGGGTCAATGGGTCCAAACTAGGGACCTCTTTTAAATATTGCCCGTATCTCTCTCTCTCTCTCTTTCTTTCCAACAGCAACTGTTCTGCCTTGCAACAACATAATAAGCCCTGCCAAGTCTTGGACCCAGGGCTCTGTAAACTACAGGCCAAGTAATGTACCATTACACCATGTGAGCTCTATAAAATAGCAATGAATTTTCAAACATATCAGTTAGTAGAGTCATTTAACAGTAGGAAAGAATTCTATAGACTCAGTCAGGTTTTCTATATATACATGTATATATGTATGGAGATGCATATATGTGGACAAATCTGTACATAATATATATAGAGAGATATACATCTAAAATATATATACTTATATACATACACACATTTATAGAAAGGTAAATAAAAAAAAATAAAAAAAAAATATATATATATATATATATATATATATATATATATATATAACAGATACAAGCACATGCACTCTGAGGGTCATGCTGCTGAACAGTAGAAGTCTAAATCTGAAAATGCACTCAATGGAAGTGCTCCTTAAACTGGAGAACATTGACATCTGTGCTGTAACAGAGACCTGGTTAAAGGCAGCAGAACGCACCCCTGCACTACCAGCCTATAACTCATCCCACACCTTTTGGCTGCAGAACTTGGACTGAAGCTCCAAAGGTGGTGGTATTTCCATATTCATAAAGGATGTGCACACCTCCAGAGTGGTAGTCCAACATAATGCATCACAAATATTGCAGCTGTAGCTAACATTGGGTAAGACAGTGATTTAGGTTGTAGCCTGCTATAGGTCCCCAACCATGTTCCAAGACTCATACTCCATGTTCCTAATCACCCTGGAGATTAATAGTGTCCAACCAAGCACTCTCATACTGGGTGACTTCAACTACCCCTCCATTAACTGGGAAAGCTACTCATGTACCAATACCCTTCCCCAATGTTTCCTGGAATTCATTAATTCCAATGGCCTGGAACAGCTCATTCCTACACCCACTACAGGTAGCAACATCATTGGCCTGGTCATTACTAATATGGGTAACTGTTGCTGTACACCAATAGTCAATTCCTCCCTTGTTAGATCTGATCACAAAGTAATCACCTTTAAAAATCCACATCCCTCCCACCGCCCTGCAAAGGTAACCACCATGAAAAGCCTTTCCAAAGCTAACTTTGGCCTCCTAAAAACAGAGGTGGCTAACCTCATGGCAGCCATGCAAATGGAGACTAGTTGCATGACTGCTGAATCAACTCCAATGCACTATGAACATGTACACAAATCCATGAATTTCGCCATACCCAATAGAAACAAGACCCTCACCTCCAAAAAAAGGAAGCGAAGCTTGCGGTCTCCAGCCATAAAGACACTCTGCAACAGAAGGAGGAAACTGATACGGAATAAGGTGAAGTCCCAAGACTGGAAAAAAAGACCCTTATCAGCCTCAAGTAAAAGCTGAGATCCCTCATCAAATACTATAAAGCTAGCTGTGAAAACAGAACTGCAGCACATAGAAAAGACAACCACAAGGTCTCCTAGAGATATGTAAAGAATCTCCATGGCAATACCAAAATTTGCTCTGAGCTACTGAACTCCTAGACTGAGCCAACAGATATTGCCAATATACTGACTGACAGATTCAGTGCCAACTTTACCCCTCCCCCTGCAAAGGAGCAATCACAATACCAGTACACTGCAAGGGATCCAGTATTACTGCTGCACAGATTAAAACACCACTGTCTAAGGCCAAGAATACAGCTTCTATGCGACCTGACAATATCCCTGGCTGTGTTCTGCATGAACTACAGAGTGACCTGGCACCTCGCATGTGTGTCCTGTTCAATCACAACCTCACCTCAGGCTTTGTCCCTACTGAATTGTGCACTGCTACAGTCACCCTTCTCACAAAGAAAGAGTGACTACAGACCCTGGGAACTATCACCCCATTAGATTGACAAGTCTGTTATGCAAAGCTATGGAATGCATCATCATGCACCTAATAAACAGGGATATGGGAATCTCCAGACTTAGGATACCGCACAGTTTGGGTTTGTGAAGGGTAGGTCATGCCTGCTCAATCAACTTGGTCAACTTCTTTGAGTCAGTCACCCAAGCTGTGGATGAAGGCAAGGTGGCTCATACAACCTACCTTGATCTGGCCAAATCCTTTGATAACATTCCCCACTCAGGAATCATACAAAAACTCACTAAGGTAGGCATCAACCCGTATATCACTAGGTGGGTTGCAAACTGGCTCACAGATAGAACTCACAGTGTGAAAATAGCTGGCTCCAAGTCAGACTGTCAAGCAGTTATAAGTGGAGTCTCACAGGGTTCTGTCCTTGGTCCTGGACTGTTTGGGATCTACTTCTCTGAAGTCCATGCCAACATGAAGGGACTCTGGTTGACAGATTTTGCAGACAGTTGCAAGTTGGGAGCTATTATTAACTACCCAAGCGATGTTGGCATCCTACAGAAAGGCCTCACTGAAACCAATGACTGGTGTCATAGTCATGGCCTTAAGCTCAATGTCAGAAAATGTGCTGTCATCCTGTTTGGGAAAAACCCTGTTCCCATGACCACATTAATGGTAGTCCCCTGAACACAGAAGGTGTTATGAGAGATCTGGGTACACAGGTTGACAGCAATGTCTCTTTTGATCACCACATTGCCACTGTGGTCAGAAAGTCCTTCTATGTGGCACATCTCAGTACTAACACATTAGC
The DNA here is from genome assembly GCF_019279795.1 of Protopterus annectens. Classification (NCBI taxonomy): domain Eukaryota; kingdom Metazoa; phylum Chordata; order Ceratodontiformes; family Protopteridae; genus Protopterus; species Protopterus annectens. Next base: position 239,190,394 of record NC_056737.1, read on the forward strand.
ATCCAGGAAGGAAGAGATCATTGTCCCCTTGTAGTCTTCTTGACATTGTGACACAGTTTATTTCAGCATACATATTCTGATGGATGTGAAGTATGAAAATGAAGTGTATGTAATAATTTACTGACAACAATCATCATATCATCACAGTGATTTACCAGAGAAATGAGAATAATCTGTAAAAACAAACCAGAAATATGAGCAATAAACCTGGACATCCTGAAACAATCCACTTGAGAGGTATGCTCAGAACCCCTTCCTGCAATGAATCTTGACCAAGGCTGACAAAGTGGTGGGTGGAAGCCATAAAAATGGGGATGTATCTGAAGTACCAGCATAGATAAGCTAACACAGTTGCTGCAGTAACACCCTCCTGTGTGCTCTAACATATATTTAGTGAAATAGCACCAAGTAATTGAAATAGGAAATCTGCTATGGGTAATTACAGATGTATTTGCAAATATATCAGGCACTACAGGGATGTAAGAGCACTGACAAACAGACACCAGTGTGAAAGTGCATACCCACAACCTGTATCACCACAGTCACAGTCACATACTGGTAAGTCAAGTGAACAGTAGAATATACGGACTGTGTGAACAAATACATCATTGTTTGCCACTCACACACTAGCCCTACATATACTGGCCCAATTCTCAATGTAGTCTGAATCCTGACCATGGTATAAGACAAGTCTCAGTCTGCCCCTACAAATGCATGCAGCCAATAGACTGACAGAAACTGGAACAGCATGCACAGTCAGATAAAAAAGGAGCCCTAACACCTACATCTACCCCCTCCATACACAGCCCAAATAACATGTACACATGACATGTGTACATAATCCTGACAGTCTGTTAACAATGGCAGATATACACAGACCTCTCAAATGTACAGTTCACCTCAGAATGTACAGGCTCAGGATTTATATCTATGACCTCTTCCCTGACATGTCTGTGGGTCTACTACATCACTGGGATGGTAGCTGGAATGAAGGCAAGATATAATGATATTAAATACGTCTGAGCCTCATTGACATCTGGACAAAGCCTGACATCATTTGGGGACAGAGGCACAAACACAGGGGTAGATTGGACATATTGCTGTCATAAATTGACAGTTGCAGATGTTACTGGGTTTGTTGTAACATATCCTTTTTGAGGAATATAAAGTCAGTAATACCAATAGATGTAAGCATTTACTGACTGCATTCCCCAGAGTCCCCGAATGATTTTCCAAGGACACCAACTGTCTGGGGAACAGGCAAACCATTTATTTCAGTACCCTCACCACGCATTCCAGCATTATTTGGGAATCCTAAGATTCATAAAAGTATTTGTGATCCCCCTATATGCCAATTAGTGAACGCGAGGGGTAGTATTACCTATGCAGCAGCGAAGGTAGTAGACACCATCCTCAAACAATATGTATCACAGGTACCACACATAGCCAGAGATTCTTTGTCCTTTTTGGAAAAAGTTAGACTAGCTACCTTTGAAGGAAATGCCTATTTTCTAACCATTGACATCATTGATTTATATTCTTCAATTCCCCATGAGGTAGCACTTGAATGGATTCAGTTGGAGATGATTTATTATCATCATCATCATCATCATCATCCCCCTTTTTCCCATTTACATGGGGTCGGGGTATCGTATTAACTGTCGCCAACTCTCTCGATTCAGTGCCACTCTCCTGCCTTCTTCAACACTCATGCCTGACTGTTGCAGATCTTCTTTCACACAATCCATCTACCTCTTTGCTGGATGCCCTCGCTTCCTCTTACCTTCTTCCTGTCTGTCCCAAATCTCCCTCACCAGATTGTCTTCTGCTTTTCTACACATGTGCCCATACCATAGTAATCTGTTCTCTTTGATCTTTTCTGCAATTGGAGCTACTTTGGCTTCTGCTCTTATGTCCTCATTTCTTCGTCTGTCCCGCAGTGTGCATCCTACCACCTTTCTCAGGCACTTCATTTCCATCACCTCTAGCTTCTTCAACTGTTTTGCCTTTATGCCCAGGTTTCTGTACCATACAGTAGTACTGGTCACACCACTGTCTTGTACACCTTACTTTTCAGCTTCTTTGGCATTCTTCTGTCATAGACTACACCTGATACTCTATGCCAGTTGGCTGCAGCCCCTCTGATTCTAGCTTTGACCTCTTCATTCAGACTACCCTTCTCCTCAACCACCCCCCAGATACTTGAAGCTGTTTACCTGTTCCACTATTTTCCCATCTATCTCTATTCTCAGCTTCTTCTGATTTCCCCAATCTGCTGCCATTACCACTGTCTTATCTGTGCTTAGTTTCATCCTATGTGCCTTCAGATTTGCATTCCATTCTCCTATCCTTTGCTGAAGTTCTAGATCAGAGTCTGCCTGTAATGCCACATCATCTGCATACATCAGCTTTGTTGCTCTGACCCCTCCAACCTGTTTGCTGATGTAGTCCATTACCAGTATGAACAGCAGTGGGCTCAGAGCTGAACCCTGGTGTACACCCACTCCCACTGGGAACCCCTCAGTGAGGCCAAATACTGTTCGTACTTGAGTCACTGGGTCCTTGTTCATAGCCTGTACTAATTCTACCAATGTTTCTGGGACTTCAAACCACCGCAGTACTGCCCAGATCAGCTTTCTTGGGACCTCGTCATATGCTTTCTCCAAGTCTAGGAAAGCCCAGTTTGACTCTCCTCTTCTCTAGTTTCTTCTCAAGTATCTGTCTCAATGCAAACATCGGGTCAATTGTGCTGCATCCTGATCTGAATCTGAACTGTTCATCTCCCATCTTACATTCTGCTATTCTGCATATCCATTTATCAATCACCCTCTCCAGAACTTTCATGCAATGTGGTAGGAGTTTGATGCCTCTGTACTGTCCACAGTTGTGGATGTCCCCTTTGTTCTTGTACACTGGCATGAGTATGCTTATTCTCCAGTCATCTGGGATACGCCTTTCTCTCCACACTGCAATTAGTACCCTCAGGAGCCATTTCTCCCCTAGCTCACCCAGCATCTTTATCATATCTGCTGTGACCTCATCTGAGCCTGCTGCTTTCCCTGACTTCATTTTCCTTAGTGCTGCTCTTACTTCGTCTAAGCTGGGCTCCTCTTCTACTCTCATTGTAGGCTGTTTCTGGGGCAGTACCGCTTCTGTGGGGTTTTCTTCATTCAGAAGCTGCTGAAATATTCCTTCCATCTGCCTTTGATTTCCTGTGGGCTGGTAAGCAGGTTGTTGCTGGAATCCTTTATGAAGGGTGTCTGACTATCTTCTTTATCTTTCTGTCTTTGCCTTGCAACCTGGTATAGTTTCTTTGTGCTCCTTACTGAGTCACTTTCCAGAAGCTGATAGAGTGCCTCTTATGCCCTATTCTTTGCTATTCCAACTTCTTTCTTAGTTTCTTTGTTAGCCAACCAGTAGTCCTTCCTAGCTTGGTCAGTCTTTTCAATCTCCCACTTCTTCCTGCACTCCTTCTTTCTTTTGATTACTTCCTGCATTCCTGCATTTCTGCATTCCACCACCAGCTTTCCTTATGTACCTTATTTCCATACCTGGCTCGGCCACATATCTTTTCTGTAGTCCTAACACATGCTGTATTTAGGCGCTGCCACTCTTCTTCAACTCCACCTATTTCCTCTTCTTCTTGGGGTGCTAGAGCCCTGAGTAATTCCTTGAACTGCTGTACTTTCTCTCCAGTCAACTTCCAGGTCTTCAGCATGGTCTCTGTTGAGCTTAGAGCCTTCTCTGACCACTGCTTGCAGCTGATTGTGGCAACTACTGGTTTATGCTGTGAACCGACTGTTTCACTGGGGATGACTTTGCAATCATGGATTCTACCCCAGTGCCTTTTCCTTACTAGGAGGAAGTCTACCTGAGTTGCATGTTGGCTACTCTTGTATGTGATCTTGTGACTGTCTCTCTTTCTGAACCATGTGTTGGCTACTATCAAGCCATTTGCCAGACAGAAGTCTAGAATGGCTTCTCCTTCTTTATTCCTACTGCTTCACCCATGTGGACCCAGGCAGTCCTCATATCCTGTTCTGTCTGTCCCGATATGTGCATTTAAGTCACCCATTATCAACACCAATTCATGTTATCCTGCTTTATCTAGTAGGTCCTGCAACTGCTGTCTGAATGCACTCTTTTCCTCACTATCACAACCCTGCTGTGGGGCATAGTCTGAGATTATGAATACTGTCCTATCATTACACTGGAGTCTGATTGCCATGAGTCTGTCATTAATTCTGATGATATCCCTCACTGACTTCTGAAGCCTCTGTCTCACCACAATTCCTACACCATTTCTAGCCTGTCCACCACCTGAGTAGTAGAGTCTGGATCCCAAGCCAAGTGGCTTTGTTGCACTGCCCTTCCATCTCATCTCTTGGATACATAGGATGTCCAGCCTCCTCCATATCATCATGTCATCCACTTCTAAGCTGCGTCCTGTCAGTGAACCTACATCAAGCGTAGCAATTCTCAGTTCATGTTTGGCAGGTTGGTTGGTTTTATGTCCAGCTTTCACTCAACAGAGCTATCCCAGGTAACCCAGGCTGGGCAACTAGACACCGTCCAGCCAGTAGCCTATTGACCCAGGGCTGCTGGGCTTTTATGGCGGGCACACACTGGCCAATAGGGGCACATATACCCCTCCCACCATTAGCATGGGTCCCTGGCATGGGTCAGAGAGTAGGCCGGGTCCTCAACCCACTTATCACCGGTAACTACCCATGCCCATTTTTTTTTGGCGACAGTCAACATGACCGAATCACCTAGAGCCATATTTTACACCGTCGAGTGGCTAGCCCTGCCACGGCACGCAGTTTGTCATCCGTGTTCTCCTATCTTGAGGATACTGTGCACCACAATAGATGCCCAAAGTGGTTGGTCTTTTTACAACTCTTCCCCCCATTGGGCACCATGTAGAGTCTGTGCTGCTGCCCACATCTCCATTCATTAGTGAGTTTGAGATGGAAACACTCAGCATGTTTTTCGGACATGGGAGAAACCCTACTGTGACGGATCCACACAGTCTACCAGTTTTTGCTATGCCTCGAGCCACATATCACTGTGTATGTTTAATTGTTGCTAGATTGATTATTGCTAGTGCTTGATATGCCACTACCTCACTATATGCTGCTAATACTGAAACAATACAATATGCTTAAGAGCAGGCCTTGCTCACTGATTACTGGTATCATTGAACTGTTGTTAACCCATAAGTTGTTTATCAGCTTAAAAGATGTTTACCAGAATGTGGGGATTTCAAAGAGGAACTATATCACAAAATTGTGAGCTAACTGTTCCCTGAAAAAGGGAAGTAGGGCACAAGACCAGACATTACTAGACTTGTTTACAACTTAGGAAATGATCTGTAATTTTCTAAAATATTCCATCAGCTCATGATGAGCCTGTAATGTCAGATCTTTCTACAATATTCTGCCAACTCAAAAAAAGACTATAAAAGCTCAAAGGCTAAGATGAAAATCATCATCAGCATCCGGATTTGATCACAGCACCAGCCTGAACTGAGCTTAGAGACATTTCGCCAGTGCCGGCCTTGCCTTGACTGAACAGATAGCTGCACTGGATAGGATTTGAAGTTTCCCTATCAGTGGCAAAGATGATTTTGTTTATGCATATGCTTGTAAGTACATGATTTATTAGTTTTGTTTATTTAGTTTTAGCCTTACTGTACTTTAAGAAAAGTTTTGCTTAATAAATTAATAAGTTAAGTTTGAGCCTTGGTGTTTTGTGTCATTTCTATTCCTGTATTAACCTCAGATTTTGAAGTAACGGACAGATACACTTGGCGAGTCGGCCGGATCTGGGGTTTGCAGTAGAGATGTCACAACAACAACCAATGTTTTTTCCTTTAAAACACCTAGGTATAGGTAAGAAGGATGTTGCATTAAGCACTCCAAATAAGTTGGGTGTTGATGCTACTTTGACAGCATTATTTGGGAAGTGGGATCCTCTTGCTAAGGTATTGAGTCAAGTTTCTCCTCCTCCTTCTCCAAAACCCTTGCAGGAAAGACCTAAGGCAGATCCTGATAGCCTAGCTAGAGCTTTAGAAGGGTTAAAATTGGATGATAAGGGAAAAAAGGTGAAGGAGGGGGTAGGGGCAGCCGGATGGCTGTTCTTTGAAGCAATTCAGGAATTAGACAGAGATGTAGACTCACTAAAAGGGAAAGTTTCAGAATTAGAAGAGCGATGTAAAGAACTCACACACACACATAGATTAGATAGAGATGCCTTGGAGAAGGCAAACATGGCACTTGTTAAAGTAGGGGAGGAAGCTGAGCACTGGAAATCTAATTCAGTGACTTTAGCTACTCGGATAATACAACAGCGTAGACAACGAAATGGGAGAAAACAACGCCATCCACCCTCAAGGCCTCGGGTTCGTGCTTTGCTGTGTAAGGCAGAGTTTGATCCTGAGAAGTGGGAAGGTGATTTCCCTCAACAGATGAGGGTGATAGTGATTTTGAAATAGTAAATCCTCCGTCAGTGGAGGCGCGCCCAGTTATTGAGAAAAAGGGACAGTGGACTGGAGGGGCAGCACCACAACAATGGGTGGAGGTGCGGAGTTATACGCAAGCTGAATTATTGAATATAATCCAAATCTATAAGCAAAGGCCAGGGAAACTGTTTTGGCGTGGTTTCTTCGGGTTTGGGACACAGGGGAGAAGCGGTGTCTCTAAATGCTGAAGAGATGCACCAGTGTGCATGTCTGGTGTTTCACCCACGCCTAAAGCAAATAGTAAACAATATAGATCATGGTGATTCCCAGGTGAATACACTGGTGGTGTGGTTAGCCTCGGCTTTCCGCCTACTTGGCCAGATGCTACAGCAGTAGCTGATGAACATAAGCCTTGGAAAACAATAGCAGAGGCCATACAGCAGTTAAGAGAAATGGCTATGTTGGCTGCCGTTTACTCAATGGAATTGAGGATGGTGTATTGGTGCTTCCGAGAGGGCCAGATGCCCAAATTATGACTAGTAATATGAGGAGCAAATTAATCAAAAATGCACCACAGTGGTGGAAGGGGCAGCTGATGGCTGCCCTGGCAGGTGGTGTAGGTCAGCAGATATGGGACGTAATAGCCACTCTAAATCAAATGGCAGAATTAGTGGAAGAAAAAGAACAGAGAAGAGCTAGAAAGGCAAATGCAGAGAAATCAAAAGATAAATCTGGAGAAAAGGTTACGAGAAAGCAAATGTTTCTGGATCTGTTGAGGTGGGGGGTTGGAGCTGCGGAAATAGATGGGATAGCTACTGAAGAATTATATAAAAAGTGGAAGCAGAAACAAAAAGAAAAAGGTTCAAGTTCTGAAAGTAAAAAGCAAACCCCTACAAAAGTCCAACCAGGAGTACCACTGAAGGGAAGGTAGGATGGAATCAATTATATCCTGACATCCCTACTGATGAGGAGCTAGCACAGTGGCAAAAGGGGGAATTTAATGACGAGAGAGACTGGGGAGGGAAGGAATGGAGAACCCCGGTCGAAAAAACAGAGACAAATTGACTAGTAGGCGGGTCCCCAGTAGCTAGGGGTACAGTAAGAGCAATTACACCTGGGGACCGAGGCCCTTACGCACCCTTACCATTTTTGGAAGGAGGGCCACAACATGTGATGGCTCTGGTAGACACAGGACCAGAAGTAACCATTTTTGCAGGCAACCCCCGTAGATTTCGTGGACAATATGTAGAAATTGATGGTTATGGAGGGGCAAAGACACTAGGTACCAAAACCAAGATTAAGATAGCTTTTGGGGATGGTATTCCTATTTACATTGAAGCAGTGATAGCTCCAGTACCTGAACACATTTTAGGAATAGATGTGTTAAAGGGTAGAACTTTGGAAACCACTGTAGGGCCATTTAGGTTTGGAGTGCGGCATTGTTCAGTCAACGCAGTTAAGGCTGTAGTTCGAGGCAATGCTAAGTGGGAACCGCTTTGTATTCCCACGCCTAAAACAATAGTGAACATCAAACAATATCGTATCCCAGGTGGGCACGCTGAAATTACTGAGACGATCCAAGAACTGCTTCGGGTTGGCATACTTGAGCCAACAGTGAGTCCATTCAACAGTCCGTGTGGCCAGTAAGGAAACCTGATGGATCATGGCGAATGACTGTAGATTATCGAGGTCTGAATAAGGTGGCCCCACCCTTAGCGGCAGCTGTTCCAGACATTGTTACGATCGTGGAAAGATTGTCTTCCTCTGCTGGACCATATCATGCAGTTTTGGACTTGGCAAATGCCTTCTTCTCCATTCCGATAGCAGAAGAAAGCAGAGCCCAGTTTGCTTTTACCTGGGAGGGGAGGCAGTATACCTTCCAAGTGTTACCTCAAGGATATCTGCACAGCCCTACCCTGTGTCATGGACTAGTGGCTAGAGACCTAGCCAAGTTACAGCTAGACAAAGTGACTATTTTTCATTACATTGATGATATAATGATTACTGGAGAAAAATCTGAGGTGGAGACCGCATTAAAGACTGTAGTGCAGCACCTTCAGAACAGAGGGTGGGCTATAAATGAGAATAAAACACAACAAGGGACATCAGTAAAATTCCTTGGTATGATTTGGAACGGAGCGAAAAGGGAAATTCCTGCAGCAGCACTGGAGAGTATCCAGAAAATTGCAGTCCCAAAACAAAACAGCAGGCACAGGCCTTTTGGGAGCAATGGGCTTTTGGAGAGCATTTGTACCTCATCTTGGACTGATTTTGCGACCCATTCACTATGTAACTAGGAAAAAATGTGATTTTCAATGGGGTCCCAAGCAACAAACGGCTTTTGAAGAAGCAAAAAAGGCTCTACAGCAGAGCGTGGGGCTGGGCCCAGTTGATCCACAACAACCTTTTGTCCTTGAAGTAACGGTTGCCAATAATATTATGTCTTGGGGGCTGTGGCAGAAGGATGACACTGGGAAAAAGAGACCCTTGGGATTTTGGTCCAAATCCCTAACTGGAGCGCAGGTGAGATACAGCCCCCTTGAGCAGCATGTACTGGCGGTGTACACCGCATTGATTCATGTAGAAGGGATAACCAAACAACAAACAGTGACAGTTAAAATAGACTACCCAATCCAGGGGTGGTTACGAGACAATACCTTAATGAAAACCTTGATGGCACAATCTTCGACCGTACAAAAGTGGAAGTGGTATTTACAGGAAAGGGCCAACATTGTGCCTGGGGTGTCTCAGGTACAACAACAGTTGGCTGGACTGGTAATTCTGGATGATGCTGATGCGATAGAACAACAGCGATATGAGCTCCCACAGTCTCCAATAACTGAAGCATTACCATTTGATAATTTAGATGCAGAAAAACAAAAATTTGCATGGTTTACTGATGGTTCTGCCAAAATTGGATCAAATGGTAGGACCTGGACTGCAGTGGCTTATTGCCCATGAACAGAAACTGTGTTATTTGATGAAGGTACTGCCGGTTCAAATAATCAGGCAGAATTACGAGCTGTTGCCCTGGTCATCGATAGTTTATCACCGGAGGACGAAGCATACATCTATACTGACAGCTGGGCAGTCTATAAAGGACTGATGACCTGGTTATCTGCCTGGCAGCAACAGGATTGGAAGATCCATGGCAGACCTCTGTGGGGAGGTTCAGAAGATTGGCAACGGATTTGGGAAAAAGCTCAACAATGTAAAATCAGTGTTGGACATGTAGATGCCCATGCATCACTTGTAGCAAATGAAAGGAGGCATAACCAGCAGGTAGATAAGATGGCCGCGGTACGTGTTACTGAAGAGAAAGTCGAGAGTGCCAGTATGGCAAGATGGGCCCATGATCGGAGTGGACATTTGGGAAGAGATGCGACGATAGAATGGGCCCGGAGGCATGGTATGCAGTTAAATAAGGAAATAACTACGGATGTTATAAAACAGTGTGAAATTTGTCAAAGAAATAAACAGAAGCAACTGCAAGCAGAAGCATGCGGACACATTCACAGAGGCAGCCGCCCAGCACAAATCTGGCAAATAGACTTTATTGGTCCTTTACCACTGGATCAAAACCAGCAATACTGCCTAACGATGGTGGACACTTATTCAGGATTACTAATGGTGTCCCCATGCAAAAAGGCCAACCAGCAAGCAGTGTTAAAAGGATTGAATAAATTATGTGTGACATATGGGATTCCCGCTGAAATCCAAAGTGACCAAGGCAGCCACTTTACCGGAGCAGAGGTCCAAGAGTGGGCAAAGGAAAATGGAGTTCGATGGGTACTGCATATCCCATATCATCCCCAAGCTGCTGGTTTAATTGAAAGGTATAATGGGCTCCTTAAAGAACAAATTCGAAAGAATACGAATGATGGAACATTGCGAGGCTGGGCAAAGGTACTAGAATTAGCTGTGAGTCAGCTGAATAACAGACCCCGAAAGCATCAAGGAACTCCCTTGCAAATGCATATGAGTGACATTCGATCTAACTGCTGTGTTTTGAAAATAGAAAAGCTGAATCCGAATGCCATATACCCTCTTCTGACAAATACTGATCAAACTCGATTCTGGCTATGTGCATTGACTGAACAAAGGGTGCCAGCACAAAATATGGCATTAGTTGAGACAGGCTGGAAACTCTTTCTCCCAGAAAATTGGCACTGGGGGCAAAAAGGGCTATTAGGTGAAAGTTGGGAGGTTTTTACATTATGGGAGCCAGAACGAGAGGTGATAGTGAAGGCTATCAATTTAGATAACAAGACGCAAATGATTCAGAAAGGACAACCTTTAGTAGAAATTTGTATGCATCAAGATGCTGTTATTCTACTACAAGACTGTGATACTAAACCAAGCAAATGGCTGGGAATGAAAGTTATAGTGACCACACCCAATCAGCCAAATGAACATGGGACAGTAATTTGTGATGGACCTGGTGATACTGTTTTAGTATTACTTGATTCTGCTAAACAACCATTGTACTTTCCTCTCCATAGATTATTGCCACTGTTTGGGAAGGAGCCAACCTTTTCCGACGACAACACTTAGAGGGGCCATATAACTGTCTTGATCCTGTCCCTCTATTTGAAGGGGAAGATGTTGCAAATTTGACAGCTGACTGTGACTTTTATTGGAAATTGGGAGACCATTTATATGCAGTGACACTGAAGCCTGCCTTAACTTGGAGCATCACTCAGACGGAAAACATTACAACTGTATGTAGACTGAACTGTGATAGACATCCTGAAAAATGTGTTTCCAACCCTTTTGGAGGTCTGTACCAAAGGTTAAACGAGTCGGGATTTTCTTTAGCTAAGTCTCCATTAGATTCCTCCTGCATAGCTGAATTTCAAAGGGAAAATGACACTGCGGAAACCCTATCCCCGGACTTGGAGATATATGCCATGGACAATAGTTCGACTGCATTTAATGGTTTGGGACATGTGGTAAGATATACCAGAGGATGTAAAACTGTAAGTAGCACTAGAATTATACAACGTATTAAAATGATAGTTAACATGTCAGCAGTGGATATTACCACCAGGTATCCACATTGTAAAATTGCACAATTATGGCCAGTTGATTCTTTGCATATCAAATACAAACATTACAAATATAGAAGAAATAAACGCGATGTAACAGGTATTCTTGGTACTGCACTAGGTGCAGTCGGAACAGGGACTGGATTCCTAAACAGTGTAGATATAGATACCCTACGTAGCAAGTTGAGCCGTTTGGGCACTGACCTAAATATGGCCTTTAAGCTACTAGCAGATCATGATCCCGAGTTGGGACAAAGAACTGTAGACAGTATTTTAACTCAAACTGTCTTGTGGAGGTGGATTGAACACACAAATACATATACAGAACAGATTTTAGATAACCTCACAGCAGAAGTAAATCAGACTTTTTGTATTTTATCTCAGTTGGCTGCCAACCAGCAATATTTGCAATTCACTCAAACTTGGGGGGCTAAAAAGGCAGCCCATTGGCAAAAGGAACTGCAACTGTATCAGTGGTTAAAGCCAATAGATTTTACATGTGAAAATAAGTCTTGTATACTGATTTTTGACTATCTTGCTAGTAAAAAAGGAACAAAGCAGGTCTGTCCATTTGTTACATTGCCCTTGCAATTTGGAAATAATTGGTGGGTACCTCAAATTGAATCCACTTTAATTGATTATAATGATGTACCCGTTGATGTGACAAGTTGTGAAACCTGGCCCCAGGGTGGGTATGCATGATAGTGAAGAGGAAGCCTCACCCATGCTTACATAATGGAACTGGGGAATGTACCTGGCACAGGTATGTAGTAAATGGTACAGACATCTACCAGCTAAATGATACCACTGTTTGTGTGATATCCTCCTGTAAATTAGCCTGGAGTGATGGAATGATCACAACTAGTGGAGCATACTGTAAAAGTAATGTCCATGCAATTATTGATTTTTGTACTGGAGAATTGATTAGACTGACTAGATGGATGGATGTCACATTTAATGCTAGCATAGAACCATTACATACTTTTAAGTGGCCATCTCTAGTCCACCCGGACTTTCAACAGATTAAGCAGGAAGGTCAAACAGTGTTGCAACTGTTAAATAAAACACTAAATGATGCGCATCAAACAGTGATTAAAATGATTAAGGATAAAGGTACCATTGTAAAAATTGCAAATGAAATACAGGATATAACTGTTTCACATTGGTATGATGTTTTTATGTGGTCATCTAAAGCTTCAGTGTGGTTTAATTTGTTATTGCATCCTTTACTTTTGACCACAATAATCTCTGTGTTATTTTGCATAATATCATGCTGTATTTATTGTAAGGTGATGAAAAGGTACAAACTGATGTTGTCAGTTTTAACCATTATAAAGGGATACACAGCGTACGTTGCTCGATGCAAGGGGTGGCCTGTGACGGATCCACACAGTCTACCAGTTTTTGCTATGCCTCGAGCCACATATCACTGTGTATGTTTAATTGTTGCTAGATTGATTATTGCTAGTGCTTGATATGCCACTACCTCACTATATGCTGCTAATACTGAAACAATACAATATGCTTAAGAGCAGGCCTTGCTCACTGATTACTGGTATCATTGAACTTTTGTTAACCCATAAGTTGTTTATCAGCTTAAAAGATGTTTACCAGAATGTGGGATTTCAAAGAGGAACTATATCACAAAATTGTGAGCTAACTGTTCCCTGGAAAAGGGAAGTAGGGCACAAGACCAGACATTACTAGACTTGTTTACAACTTAGGAAATGATCTGTAATTTTCTAAAATATTCCATCAGCTCATGATGAGCCTGTAATGTCAGATCTTTCTACAATATTCTGCCAACTCAAAAAAAGACTATAAAAGCTCAAAGGCTAAGATGAAAATCATCATCAGCATCCGGATTTGATCACAGCACCAGCCTGAACTGAGCTTAGAGACATTTCGCCAGTGTCGGCCTTGCCTTGACTGAACAGATAGCTGCACTGGATAGGATTTGAAGTTTCCCTATCAGTGGCAAAGATGATTTTGTTTATGCATATGCTTGTAAGTACATGATTTATTAGTTTTTGTTTATTTAGTTTTAGCCTTACTGTACTTTAAGAAAAGTTTTGCTTAATAAATTAATAAGTTAAGTTTGAGCCTTGGTGTTTTGTGTCATTTCTATTCCTGTATTAACCTCAGATTTTGAAGTAACGGACAGATACACCTACGGAGACACAGAGAGAACATGCAAACTCCAAACAGGCATTAGTCGGAGGTCAGGATCGAACCTTGTGCATTGGAGGCGAAGACCTTAACCAATAAGCCATCTGGTCTCTTTAAATTATGATTTATTATCAAGCTCCACCCAAAGAGATATCTATGGTGAGCGAATTGTTGAATATTATTTTGACATGTAACTATTTTACATTCAATAACAGATGGTTCCACCAGTTGATTGGTGTTCCTATGGGGTCTCCGTGTGGCGCCAGTGTAGCTAATTTGGTCATGACTCATTGGGAAAGAACGTTTGCCTTTCCCAAAAATATTATTCAAGAGAAAGTCGTTCTGTATATAAGATTCTTGGACGACATTTTTATCTTGTTTAATGGCTCACTGGAAGAAGCCTAAGACCTAGTGATCGGCTTCAATAATTCGTCTGACTTTTTGAAATTTACTTGTACAATAGACATGGAGAAGATATCCTATTTGGATGTGGAACTTTACAAAGACAGAAGTCTAGGTCAGTTTGGAGCCAAAATCCATCGGAAATCAACTTTCTCTAATTCTTATCTACATTATGATAGTGACCATCCATTTCATCAGAAAAAGGCTATAGTCAAAGGACAACTTGTAAGAGCAGCTAGGATGGTGTCAAGGGATAGTGAATTTTTGGAAGAGTGTGATTTCATAGCCAATTTATTTCTGGATTGAGGTTATCCAGAAACCTTGATTGATGAGTTGTGTCTTGAAGTTAAGACCAAGAGAGCTAATGGCTATTTTTCTTCTATCTTGAGTCATGTTGTTTCTGAATTGAGTCATTCACCATCACCTGTATGCCCTGATTTCCAGGGAAACATGTCCAGGTCCAATTTTATTTTAACTTTTAATACAGATGCCAATGACATAGTTACTATAATTAAGAGGAACTGGTGATTACTGTCCCCTGAGTTACTTGGAGGTCCAATTTTTGATAAAGCCCCATTGATAACATACAGAAGGGGCCCTGACATCAAAAATATTCTGGAATCTACGCGAAGTTTAGTAACACCAAGATCAGGGATGTATAAATGTAATATGCAAGTATTGCAGATTTGTCCAGGCAGGTACAGCCTTTACAGTTAAGAACAGAAAATTCCTCATCAGGGGACATTTCACTTGTTCCAGTAACCAAGTGGTATACCTTGCTCAATGTTCATCATGTCCCAGTTTTTACATTGGCAAGACTGAGAGGAAACTTCAGGAAAGAATGTACGAGCATTTGTATGCCATAAGAAGAATGAAAATGGACAATGCTTTGGCTATGCACATCCAGAACAACCCAAACCATGAGTTTACGTTTATGGTTATAGATCAACTGTATAATACTAATTCTTATGGACCTGAGACATATAGATTAGAATGCAAAGAGCTTCTTTGGCAATTAAGATTGGAAGCATATCGCCCCCCTGGTCTCAACAGCTCGTTATCCATTAGTTGTTTTATAAAACTTAAAAGTTTGAAGAGGTGACGAGCTGTTTATTCTCACATTTTTTAAAATGAGAGTCAAATAATGAAAAATGAGAGTCGACAAATTAATGGTCTTATAACTCTTTATTAGTCGACAGTGGTGGAGGGTTAATAGTTATTAGTTATTGTTATGAATATACATCATGATTATTATTTTACAATATATATTATTGATTTATATTTTATTATTTAGTAATCTTAGGTCTATATATGCTAACTTTTAGACCTATTTTATTTAATGACATTATTAAACCTATACAGAGTAGCCTAAATTTATGTTATATTATATGTTACATGTTATATTTTATATTTTTATATTTTCATATTTTATTATTTTTATTATTTGGTGAGATATGATTAATATTACTTTTCTTGGGTAGCTGTTCTAGTTATTTAGATGCTTAGGACAGTATGCATTAATTTCATTATATCTATTACATTTATTATATTAGTTATTTTATTTGAAAGCAGCAAGATACAATGTATGCATAGGTAATCTTTGATTAGGAAGCTTTGCACTTCCATTATTAGTATTTATGCTGTACGTTGAACACTGTCATTATTTTTATGTTATTTTATATATTTAACACATTTATCTACTTTATACAAGTTTAATAATCAAAATATTGGGCTTTTTTCTTTTAGTTTCAAAGCCTGCTGTTATTATAGTCTCAGCGTATGAATTTTTTATTATGTTAATAGAGAATTGCAAATGCACCTTAGTTAGTTAGCTGTGATCTGTACCTTTAAGGAGCTAAAAGGAGAGCAAGGGGCATGGTTAATTGTTTTAATGCTGGTATTTAAACTCACTTGTAATGGTGTGAATGTTTTGCTTGTCTGAAGAAGTTAGTGCAAGGTACTAACGAAAAGCTTTTATAGTGGCTTAATAAAATTTGTTGTTTTTCATGTTTTTTACGTTTGGACTGGCCTGAGTCGAGTTCTTGGCCTTTGAATTAGAGGTGGTTTTCGCTAGAACAGGCAAAACATAACAGGCAAACATGGCCAGTCTGTAGACAGCATGCCAGTGGAGAGGTATGTCAGAGACATATCACTAAATGCATGTCTACACAAACCCTGTCAATCTATCAACCCACCATGTGTATAACAGCACTGATGACATAGAATCTGTTCACTATTCTGGGGATATGTCCCCCATGTTGTTGGGCTGTCTCCAAATGTCCTGTGAAGTATTCCCACCTACTGTCTGTGAATGTGTAGCCCACCACCTCTGTAATGTCCCTCACACAGACAAGGAAAAGGGGCAAGGCCCAGGAATGTCCCATATGTTGGAACTAGCAGCAGTGTCCAGGCCCACAGCACAGTACTATGTGGGCACCTACATAGTTGTATGGCCTTAGCAATACCTGACATCTGCACATCTGCACAGAGGACAGACAGAAAGTAGACAGGCAACAGGTTATGCATTAGGATGAATGTTTTGAAGGATAGAAGTCTGAAACTGAAATATATGCCATTACTACATGACAGCAGTTTCAATGACATGGCAAAAAAACATAGTAGTCTACAGTTAATATAATAATATCATATTAATATCCAATAGGAGATACATAAAAACATACAGCTCAAACACCAAGAACAAGATAGTGTAGTACTCAGAGTCCCAGTTTGCATGCATGGGTGCATGGTTCAAGTACTACAATAGGCAATCTAATTTTACATGGAAAAGCAGTGTTAAAAATACTAATTTAATGCAATATGCGTTAAATTATTTTTGTCAACCAGTGCACTGTACCTGGTGTAACATGCAAGTGTGAGTGCATATAACATGTGATACTACCCAAGTATTAAAAAAATGATACTACCCATGTATACCCAAGTGTCCCATACAGTATATTCACACCCCTTGCTACTGTAATGACAGCACATAGAAGCATGTTATGTAGAGGAAATTAAATATACTTATTAAATTATGTCATTACTCTGCTATTTTATGAGACTGGAATGTGAGCAATGGTTACCAGGGCTGAGCTATGCTTAGCAGGTTTAAGCATTGCTTAAATATGAATGGTAGGCAGATTTGCACACTGGGAAGCATCGCTAAGCGAAGCCTAAATGGTGTAAGCGCCTATACATTGAACTGTACGTTAACACCGCTTACCTTCGCACAAACCTGTGCAAACCCACTTAAAGCTGTTCATAACTGCCTTAATCACTCTGCATCCAACAGCCCTTGCAGGTCTTGAACCCAGGACCCCATGCACTATAGCAACAGCAATGTGCTACTAAGCCATCTGAGCTGTAGATCTTTTGGATGTTTCTTCAAATGTACCATGCATTACAACCAGTTTACAATAGGGAACAGACTGTGCAATCAGGAAGGATTGGTATCTACAAATATATATATATATATATATATATATATATATATATATATATATATATATATATGTATACATGTCTCAGAATGCCCATACAAACATAATGCTGCTGATAGACCACCCATAACTGGGGCAGCATGCACAGTTGGATAAAAAAGACCCATGACACTCACATCTACCCCCACCACACAGTTCAAATAATAAGTGAACAGTACACTGCTACAAAACCATGATAGGTGATACACAATGGCGAGACATACAATGACCTTTTAGCAAAACAACTAAAATGACTGAAGATAGTGAAGGGGAATATAACCAGCCAGTAATTCACACAAGTTTATTATACTCTGATGTCTTGGCCAAAGTCTTCAAGGAGTAAAACATTACAAAAAATACTTGCCTTACATACAAGAAGCAATTAACACTTAATTACATTTAAATACACAGCCTCCAATTACACTCCTCATTTAACCCCCTAGTGATAAAGTATCACATTTAAAAATATAAATTGATTCTGTACATAACAATTATTCTTTTGTGAATGTTTCATCAAACTGAGAAACAGACTATTTCAAATACAATACCTTGTGACCCTCTACTGTCCCCATGATGAAATGTATTCAAATGTACAGCTATAGAACTGTCTTCTTTCTTATCAGTAATATGTCTCACATGTTCTAACAGCCTAGTTTTAAAACACCTGTTACTCTCCTCCACATAAAATATGTTGCAAGGGCATCTAAGAGCATTTTCTATACACCAACCTCTTGAATGTACAGACTTGAACATGTTTTCCAGCCTTTCCCCTCAGCAGGAATGACAGCACTGAATAATGATAGACCATATATCTATCAAACACCTACTGTATGACATCTGGACAAAGCCTGACATAACTGGAGGACAAAGGCCCAAACACTTGGCCATACTTGAAATATTGCTGTCATACACTGAGAATGTTGCTGGGGTCACAGGGTTTGTTGTGGCATATCTTTTTTGAGGGATATAAAGTCAGAAACACAAATGGATGTTAGCATTTATGGATTGCAATCACCATAGTATGCTACTGATTTGCCAAGGACAACACCTGTCTGGGGAACAGACCAAGCATAACAGGCAAACCTCTAGCCATTATGTGGATAGCCTTACAGTTTAGAGCTATGCAGACACAGAACTTTGTCAGACTGAATCCCATGCAGAAGTAGCATGTTCAGACAAATCCTGTTAAACTAGCTGTATTCAAAACATATAACAGCAGTACTCACATTCTGCCCCTAAGTCTTGAACCTTCTTCACCATTTAGTTCACTTGTGTCCACAAGTCTTGTTGTAAGAGGTATTAGCTCAGACACCTCTAGGATGTCTTCCTCACAGGTAAGGGAAAGGGCCAATGTCCACAATTATAGGAGTGTGTTGCCATGACATTGGCTACTGGAATAGCTACACAGCTGCTCTGCATGCAATTAGCAACTGGGGAACACCAATTGGTGCACAGGCCATGACATGGTCATGAGCATTACCTACAAAAGACGAGCTGCCATCTATTCAAAACACCTCTGTCTTAGACAGTTAATTACTTAAAAGCTGATCCAGTTTGAAGAAATAAAAAGATATATCTCTGAAAAATCCAGAATAAAAAGGTATGTGAAACAAGTAAGCATGTAATTGAATGCAGTAGGTGGTCTGTAATAATGGAAAATAGGGGTTTGAAAGAATATGTTTCTCAACTAGACTTGCTGTACTGATGTTCTGCTGAACAGCACTGATGGTCATAGCATGTGGCTGTGTCTGTAGTGACATAGATCACAGCTCAGGCCCCTGACTCACCCCAGGAAGGGACAGGTGACATTTGGCAACTACTGGAGTGTCTGTCAAACACCACTGACTGTGCCACTGCTAGGCTAGCTACTGGATGTTGTACATATCCATATATTACCTGTGCATATAACTATGACACACATTTTCTCTTGTAAATATAACAGAACTATACAAAGCATGTGCAGAGTAAAGTACTGTTGCAGAAGTGTGTGTTGAAATACATGTGATATAGTGAGTTCATACCATTCAAATATACAGTCTTATTAGCACGTGTGCCTGATATCTGTAGTCACTTACACATAGACTTGTGTTATGTTAGGCAAACCATTGTCAAGCCTGTTAACAATGACACCATAACATAATAGCCTAGATATGAATGTGAGACACCCTCCAGGTTAACACTGTGATAGCAAAGCCTACTGTGCACTCAACTTACTTATCTATGTATGTAAATAAATTGGGCATGTTCTACATTTATGTAATATCAGTTGCATTGCATACAATAGACATAAATGTTTACAAGTACTGGTTATTGCATTGCCATGACAATGATATGGGTAGTGGAATGGGCATAGTGGAATGGGCATGATTATCAGGTTGTAATCGGAGAAGTGTGCACCTGTGTTATGACCCTCTGTCCATGCCTACCACAAACAGCTATCTGAACACCTACATACAGTGGATATCAAGAGTTGAAATGCCAGGCTTGTGTACTATACAAAAGTGAGACCACAGAAAATCTTGTCAAAATGTTTTCCACCTTGAATGTGACCCATAACCTGTACAATTCTGTTGACAAACAAATCTGTTTGGGGAGAAAATATAAAAAACAAGAAATGTACTATAAACTGGTTGCATACATGTGCACACACATAAACCACTACTTGGTTGATGCACCTCTGGCAGTAATCACAGCATTCTCTTTTTGGTTACACATATGCCATTGATTGACAAGACTCTGATTAACCCCAAATAAAGTTCAACTGTCCTAGTAGGATATGTTTGACATTTACACAGTTGCCTGCTACAGCAAAAGACATGTTTGACAGAGTTTACAAAACATTGAAAGGAACTCAATGTGGAAATTTATCAGTCAGAAGAGTAGAAAAAGTGTCCCCAACATTGGATATACCATGGAATACAGTGCAGACAGTCATCAGACAGTGGAGAAGATATGGGACAACAGTGACACTGCAAACACCTGGACGTCCATCCAAAATGGATGACATGACAAGATGACAACTGGCCATGGAGGCTGACAGGGGACCGACAGCAACATTGAACGAGCTGCAGGAATGCCTAGCAAGTACTGGGTTTGCACCACATGTGACAACAGTCTTCTGTATTCTCCATATTTCTGCCCTATGGGGTAGGGTTGCTAGATGGAAGCCTTTTCCTTCACAGAAAAACATCCAGAGCTGAACAAACATCGCCAAACAGTACATCAAGTCTCCAAAAAGCATGTTGGGCAATGTGTCATGGTCTGATGACACCAAGGTTGAACCTTTGGTCCACAATTCCAAGAAGTATGTTTGGCCCAACACAACACTTTGTATCACCAAAAGCACACCATCCCCTGGTGAAGCATGGTGGTGGCAGTATCATGCTGTGGGTTGCTTTTCAAAAGCTGGAACTGGGCCACTACTCAAGATGGAGGGAATTATGAACAGTTGCAAATACCAACTGATTTTGTCCCCAAAATGTCAGTCATCTGCTAGAAAGGTGAAGATGAAGAGGGATTTTTTTCTGTCAACATGACTATGACCCTAAGCATTCATCCAAACTGACATAAGAATGGCTTCACCAGATGGAAATTAAAGTTTGGGAATATGCCAGCCAGACCTACATCCAAATGAAACTCTGTGGGTTGCCCTGAATAGGGCTGTGCACAAGATATGCCCTCAGTAACTGATATATTTGTAGCACTGTTACAAGGAAGACTGGGCAATTATTACCAAGTAAAGATGTGCCATGATGATAGACTCCGGCCTAAGATGATTGAATGCTGTCATTATCGCAACAGATGCTTCCACAAAGTATCTGTTTAAGGGTGTGCACACACATGCAACCAGCATATTGTCCTGATTTCAATTTGCATGTTTTCCCACAACAGATTATGTTTTCAATGGCATTGTGCAGGCTATAGGTCACATTAAAGGTGGGAACTGTGTTAAAATTAGTTATTGTGATGTCAAGTTATAATAGCACAAAGACCAGGCATTGCAACAGGGGTGTGTACACTTACATATCCACTGCAACTGTATGGGTTCAGCAATACCTGACCTGTAAAAGTCGCCTCCACCAAGGTAGACTAATCCCCTTTGGTTGACAGCAGCAAAATACAAACCACATAATAGGCTCCTATATTGCTATACAGGGCCACATAGGTGCAGACAACTTGGAAGCATGTCCACCTCTATCTGAACAAGCATGCAAGGTCACAGGTGACTCCATGTAAGGCTAACTATGAGTACTAATCACACAAATCCACACTACCAATGCCAATCACAAGGGTGTCTCTACATATGTTGTCCGTCTCAGAGGCAACAACACAAGTCACCATGTACCGGTGTTAAATCACACCTCATACACACATGCCATGGCTATAGGTGACCTGCATCAGACAGGTTAGGTGTGAACATCACCCCCTGTTCCCCTATCCCAATAGGGAGATATGCACATCAACTGCATACTCATTATTGTATAATATTTTTACTCTTTTAATGTTTATTTTTTGAATATAATTACTTTTGTATGAGTGCAATCATGTCTTTTTTATTTTTTTTTTGTATGATCTTTATGTATTAATTACTGTCACTGTGGAGCTTTTCTCCCCGGGCCTCCGCTGAAAATGGACATGTAATCCAGACGGACTATCCCGGTCAACAAATGTAAAATAAAATAAAATAAAATAAATAAATAAACTGCACCCCTCCCCTCATCAATGATGAGCAGGTACATATTGCCTACTGAAAGGCAACAACAGTAAGTCCCCATGGGGCCTGATAACATCCTTGTCTGCATTCTACATGAACTCAGGCAAGTGCTCACAGTTCCATCACACACTATATTCAAACACAGCCTTGGCAACATCCACACCCCATCCACATGGAAGATGGCCACTGTCATCCCTCTACACAGAAATGACTGGTGAATAGAGGTTTATGCAATTGACTGTCCATCACTGGTGGGAATATAGGTTCATAGATTCATAGGTAGGTACTAGGCTATCTGCCCAAAGGCATTTATAAACCTAGGTGGGACACATAGAAGGATTTTCTAACCACTTTGGCAATGTGATTATCAATGGAGAGGTTATATACTGAACAGAAGGGGCCCTAGGACTGAGCCCTGGGGAACCCCACTTGTAACTGGTTTAGAGTCAGACCTAGCTCCCACAACTCTTACCATGTGGGTTATGTCCATGAGCCAGTTGGCAACCCATCTCATGATGTAGGGGTTTATGTTCAGGCTGGTGAGCTTGTCTATAATACCTGAATGGGGAATGGTGACAAAGGCCTTTGTGAAGTCTAGGTAGGCTGTGTGGGCCACCTTTCCCTCGTCTATAGCCTTGATAACTGCCTCAGAGAAGTTCACCAGGTTTAGGAGGCATGATCTGCCCTTAACAAAGCCGAACTGGGTAGGGTCCAGTGTTTGGAGGTTCCCAATGTCTCTGTTAATGAGATCCATGATGATGCACTCCATAGCCATGCAGACCAAGCTAGTCAAGCTTATAAGGTGATAGTTCCCAAGGCCTGTTGTGGCTCCACCTTTGTGAAGCAGAATAACCGTTGCTGTGCACCACTCTGTGGGCACATAGCCTGTGGAGAGGCTGAGTTTAAACAGTGTATTTAGGTGAGGGGTTAGTTCATCTTTGAGCTCATGTAGGACGTAGCCTGGGACACCATCCGGTCCCATTGATGCTGAGTTTTTGGCTTTGGAGAGGGCTTTTTTAACCTGAGTATCTGTGATTTCGGGGCACTACATTCTTCTGGTATAGTTATGGGCCCTTTTGGGTGTGACAGGGAGGTGAAGTTTGCACTGAACCTGTCTGCCAGGATGTTGGCTATATTGGTTGGTTCAGTGTATTTGTGCCATTCTGCACTAACTCCGAGCAGATCTGAGAATTGCCACTTAGATTCTTGACATAGCTAAAGAATGCCTTGTGGTTATCTTTGGAGTCCATGGCAGTTTTTCTAGTTTCTTGCTGATACTGATCAGGGATGTCTTCCCTTCTTGGGATTTTACTCTTTTCTTTACTAGTTTCCTCCTTTTATTGTATAGCTTGTTTATGGCAGGAGTCCACCAGACTGGTTTCCTTTTCTTGGAGGAGGGAGTCTTGGTTTTGCTTGGGATAGCATGATCCATGCATTCTTGTAGGTGCCCGTAGAGTGCATTAGTAAAGGATTTTGCAGCTTGGACAGCATTATCCTTTAGCATGGGCGCTTTGAAATGTCCCACCTTGGTCTTAAGTAATGTGAAGTTTGCTTTTGAAAAGTTTTTCACAGTGGTTTCTTTGACCGGGGGTGGGGGCAGAATGTGGATATCCAGAGTGATTAGTTTATGGTCAGATCTCACTAGCGAGGGGCTGACCTCTGCTGTGGAACACCAGTCACCCATGTTGGTGATGACCAGGTTCAATATATTGTCACCTCTAGTAGGGGTGTTGACCAGTTGATCCAGGGCATTTGAGTTTATAAATTCTAGGAAATGTTGGGCAAGGGAGTTTGTACTTGAGTTGTTCTCCCAGTACTGTTTGAGTAATTGAAATCACCCAATATCAGGGTGTTTGGTAGGACCTTTATATTTCCCAGTGTTTCCAGGAATGCAGAATGGGGGTCCTGGGACATGGTGAGTGATCTGTAGCAAGCTACAATTTGAATAGCAGTTTTGCCCATTGTTAGTTGCACTTGGATGATCTCTGAAGCATTGTGCTGTGCAGCTAACCTGGAGGTGTGGTATCCTTGAAGAATATGGACACGGTCCCACCTTTTTTGTTTCGGTCTGGGTTTTGTGGCTGAAATGTATGGTATGAGTTGTAGCCTGGTAGTGCTGGGGTGCTCTCTGGAGCCTTAAACGAGGTTTCTTTTACTGCACATATATCGATTTTCTCCATACTAAGGAGTGCCTCAAGCGCGTGCATTTTGAGGTTTAGACTTCTGGCATTGAGTAGCATTACCGTCAGTTTTTTGTTATTTGGGCTATTTATAGTGATGGGTTTGTCTTTTGAGCCTTGCCTAAAAAAGGCACTATGGGGGTGGCAGGAGCCTTGGCCAGTATTTGAAAGCCTAAGGGTGACAGGTGCAAGCCGTCACTAGCGAAGCAGCATGGCTTGTCGAGCATGTCATCCCAGGCTGACAGACCCTGGATTCCCTTTGAATGACACCAGATGCTTAGCCAGTTGTTGAAATTGATAACTTTTCTCTATACCGTGGTATCATTCTTGGTGAGGGCAGGATATTACTCAGGGTCAGGGTCATACCAGCCTGGGCTATGTGATCAGAGAGCTCGTCCCTGTCTCTTTTCATGTAGTCCAGGGAGGTATGGCTTAGGTCATTCACACCGACATGGACAATGACAGAGTCATATTTGTACTTGTTCTGGAGTGACCTGAGTGGTTTGTGTTAGTTGGTGGATCCTGGCACCCGACAGGCAGCTAACAGCAACCTTCACCTTGTTCAGCCTAGTGAGTGGGACGTCAGTGTGCCTGACTATAGAGTCACCTATTACTAGTGTGTTGGGTATGTTATTTTGCCTTAACATACAGACATGACACATCAGGGCCAGGAGTGCAATGCAAGCTAATATTGTGCTGATAGATTACAGGGGTATAGTGTAGTTGTGAGTGTTGGCATGAACTATCCACTGTTGATGTGCAATTTCTGTCCATACTGTTGACAACTGTATAAGCTGCTATGATGTGTTTCACTGTTTATGCCTTCCAGGCAGGATGCATCATGTGAGGAATCCACCCTACAGTGCAGCAGAAACCTCTGAGATTGTTAAGTTTATAATACAGCACTACAATATAACATTTGGCCGTAGTCAGGAACGGGTCTATATTATATATTCAAAGCTTCAGAATTTTGAACCTCATATGTTCGACAACATATGAGCAAAACCTGAAACCTCGAATATATAATAAAAAAGTAAAAAAAAAAAAAACTTACCTTAATGCTTTGAGCAGGGGGGCAAGCCCCCTGCACCCCCCCATGTGGGGGGCTGCACCTCCCACACCCCCCTACTTAAATATACCAACTCCAAGACCGCACTTCAGTGCAGAAAAGGGAAATTTCCCCATTCTGAACGTACGGGGCCATTGCCTTTCACCTTCGAACTTTTCAAAGTTCGATCATATGGTGTCGACCATATGACATTCAAACTTTGAAACGTTCAACAATTTAATAAGAACCCGTCAGGAACATCTGCGGGAGAGGCCCACCCTGTGGAATGACCTAGTTCACAAGGTAAACAATGTCGGCCTGCAGACAAGAATGTATGAGCAGGTCTGGCATCGTGCAAATGACCCACTACATAATGCCTAGCAAAGTGCTGCTGCCATAGCCAGGGAAGCAACAGCCACAGGTGGGGGCCCACTCATGCAGGCCCCACTGACAGCACAAGAACAGCTCCTGACCAACCTTAGAGCACACACCCCAAGAACACAAGATCTCCATGAATCCACCATCATGGATGTGGGTGCCCCTGACACAATGGACGAGGAGTGTGCAGGTAAGGCCCTATTGCACATTACTAGAGTACTTTAGCATACACAACTTGTATCAGTAGAGTATCTACATGCATATGTCAGATAAGATAGTAGTTGTGGATGGGGTTTGGTAATGCACATAAGTGCACATCTATGGTGATGGGCAGCATATTTTGTACTATTGGAGGTTGTATTGTTAATGTGCAGAAATGCTGCTTCCCCCCTGTACCAAGACCACATGTTGACAGTACCTCTCTCCCACACCTTTTTAGCTCCCTCTGCTTTACTGGGACAGCAGCCTGTAGCTGGTGAGTATGTAATTGTTGTGTTGTGCTTTGCCAAAACACACCTAGCCATATTGCTTGATGTCCATGTTCACTTGTGGCAGTGTCAACTGCAGTGAATCACAGTGGTCACCACAAGGGCCTATCTGAGGGGTAATGTAACATTCCTGCAACATACCTCACAACCTGTCAGTGCAAGACATCTTGACACAGACCAACACACCGGGGGTACAAATGGGCTATGGTAGAACATGTATGAAACATTAATCCTATACAGTGGATAACACAGTGTACACACCCCTGTCAAGATGCCAAGTGTTTCTGGTATAGACAATGAGAGACCACAATATTACATTCCATACCTTTTCCAACCTGTAATGTGACCATAACTCAAACAATTAACTTGTAAAACCAAACAATATGTATACAAACCTTACAATATGATGGATGCATATGTGTGCACACCCTCCAAATAACATATTGTGGGAGCAGCTTGTGGTGTACTGACAGCATTCACTCTTATTGGGTACACACCTGCCATCAGGTACAGGTACTCAATGTAACAACAAATAACGTTCCACTGTCAGAGCGGTGTAGTCATGACATTTGCTCAGTTGCCTGTACCAGAAGCAGACATGGCTTGCACACATCTTACAAAGCAGCATATGGATCTCATATTTGAAAGGTATCAGTCAGGAGTAGGGTACACCAAAATTACCACAGCATTGCATATACCATGGAATATAGTGGAGACAGTCAGCAAAAGGTGGATTAAATATGGGGCAAAAGTGCTGTTGAAAAGAACCAGATGTCCTTCCAAAACAGATGACAAGACATGTTGAGAACAGGTCAGAGAGGCTGCCAGGAGATATGCAGCAACACTGAGGGACTTGCAGGACTCTCTGGCAAGTACTATTTCTGTAGTACATGTGGCAACAATCACCTGGATTCTGCATAAGTCTGGCCTATGGGGAGGTGTCAGTAGATAGAAGTATTTACCCACACCAGACACCATCCAGGGCTGTGTACACATAGCAAAACATAACATCAAGTCTCCCAAAGACATGTGATGCAATGTGTAATGGTGTCATGAGACCAAGGTTCAAACCTACAGACAGTATTCCTAAAACTACGTGTGGTACATGAGCAACACCTCACTTCACCTGAGGACCAACATCCACACGCTGAAGCTTGATGGTGGCAGTGTCCAGCATTAGGGTTGCTGTTCATTAGCTGGAACTAGGCCTGTAGACATAGTGGAGGGAATTCTGAACAGTTACAAATAACACTCACATGTGTGCCAAAGCCGTCAAGCATCTGCAATACGGCCAAGGATGGAGAGGGCTTTCAACTTCCAACACAACAATGAACCAAAGCATACATCCAAAGCTAGCTAAGAATGGCTCTATCTGAACACAATCAAGGTTATGAATTGGGCCAGAGAAAGCCCAAACTCAACACCAATAGTAATCCTCCTAGTGTCACCTCCAAGGGCTGTGCACATGAGCTGGCCTTACAATTTGACAGAGTTGGGGACATTTGTAGGGAAGACTGTCCAAATCCAAATAATGCCAAGGCAAAATGTGCCATGCTAATATACCCCTTCCCAGGAAGAGTGACTGCTGTAGTTCAATTAACAGGTGCTTCAAGCAAGCATTGGTTTAAGGTTGTTCATAGCTATGCAACCACAATATTGTATGCATCTCACTCAGTATCTTCACAACTAACGCATTTGTTTGTTTCTTGATTGGATTGCACAGGTCATATGTCACATATAAGGTGTGTAATGTTTTCAAATGCAGTAACGTGGTCTCATTTTATATCATAAAAGAGGCTGGTGTGTACACTTATCATATACATGTTACACTAAGAAGGTCATTGGTGTAACCGGATGTGATTGCACATACATTCACTGCTGCTGATGAGATGTTCAAATAAAATGTATGTCATTGATTGGTGAAATCAGTCCTCATATCATCCCAGTTATGTGTCAGACAAACACATAGGGGTTGTGAAGAACAAAGTAAACATAAGTGCCAGACATCTACACATTCAGCAATGATTTGTACAGTTGTGAGGTGTTGTCTACAGTAGATGCCAGTGTGCTATAGAGGTGCACAGCAATAATGTGTACATGGGTGCAGTGTGTGGGAAGTGGGGAAGGTATGTCAACTACTAACATGACTCATGCATCACAGAGATGTAGATTGTTAGTAACAAGGTTTAAGAATGGCTGCAATGCATGATGTTGAGGGCCATGTGTCATGCATGTAAACTGTTAGGTAATGTGAGGTCTGTGTAATATCTTTGTGCCACCTCACCTGTAGCTATTGGTGTGTGTGTGTCTGTGTGTGTGTGTGTGTGTGTGTGTGTGTGTGTGTGTGTGTGTGTGTGTGTGTGTGTGTGTGTGTGTGTGTGTGTGTGTGTGTGAGTGTGTGTGTGTAAGTAAACCATACTGTATAGGTATTAAATTAGACATATTGTCTTCCCCTCACAGGTGGCGATGGGGTCAGGGTCCATCACGTGTGGAAACTGATGGTGTCTCTGCAGACTCTGACAATGATGATAGGCATAGTGAGGCACAGGTGGGGTTGTCAGGGGCTGAATCTGTGCCATTGGTTGGCATCCCACATTTGTGCACCCCATCCCTGCACACAGTCACAATGCCCACACATGCCCCATCACCAGTGGCCATAGATGAGGAACAGTTGGCGGGTGGTGGCATGGGACACAAAAGTGTGTGACTATGGCAAGTGTGTCTGTAGACACCAGCCATAGCTGGATAACAGGCGAGGTCCCACACAGGCAGATGGACAGGGGTGCTCAGAGGAGGACTGCTGCCCATCATGGCTCTGCCAGAAGTGTCACAGCAGGTGCCACTAGACACATGTTTCAGACCATCATGGAGGCACAGGCACGTATGGAATGTCACACCAGACAGACTCTCAGGGTCCAGATGGCAAATCTTCCTGCTATGTATGACAACATCTGTGATCTTGCAGATGCCCACCATTATTATGCTAAGGTCATGGATAGATGGTTGGGTGAGATGGTGGCACTTCTTGACTGTGGGATGTCTGTGTTGGATCATGTGGTGGGAGTTGGCCGTCGGCCACGTGGACATAGAACAGCATCATAAACAACTGAAGGTCTACATGGCCGTGCAACATCTCGCTCCCACTCCCGTAGTAGCAGTACCAGCAGCATGAATGCAGGGGGGAGTGCTGTCCACACCACAATGCAGCAGGGCATGTGGCCCTGGCTGGTCCCAACAGGGATGAAGATCCAGCAAACAACAGTCAGCATCAGGCACTACTACTCTGTCTGGCCTTGGGCCTGGTGGTGCCAGTAGAACCCCTGGCAGGCCCAGTTCCCATGTCCATGGCCAGACACAGTGAACTGTACACCCTGCCATGTATGGTCCACAGCTGTCCAACATACCCCTGCAAAGGGCAGCAACATGGCAGACCTGTATGCATCCATACACATACACATCACCATCACAGCTAGGGCACATCCATACTTACACACACCACCTCTGCATGGCCCATGTAATACACAACCCACACACATGATGTCAACCAACTGGCTCAGCCTAGGCCTCTGGCAAACCCACACCACACCCTGTGCATATGATGACACCTGTGCCACATCCCTGTCATCCATACCATTGATGCAGGGACATCCTAACATGGTTTTGATGCACAGGGTGAATTTAGTACAGTTTAGCAATGCAATGCTGTGCAAAGTGCTGTCAGCCAGCATGTTTAATGGTTACATGTCAGAGTGTGTAGCTGTCCAGCCATGATGCATTATTGCTGTTATTAATACTGACTGACTGTGGTCTCCATAAAGTATTCTGTTTGTGTTCTAGGTGTCTGTCTGTCAGGAGGATGTAGCCATGCAGTGCTTTTCTACAAGATGTATGGCAGTGTGGTAACACATTGACTGTGTCATATCCAGGGTACACCTCTACACAATTAACAGGTCTGTATAACAGATATTGCATGTGCCACATGGTGGATAGGGCTGAGAGGTGTATACAGGTAGGTGCATGGTGGCTGATGTCAGCAGCTCTTGTATAGTGGACAATGATAAGTGTACTGGGTGGAGACACCAAAAGTTTGTGAATACCACACACACAGTGTTTATTATGTTGATGCAACACACAGAGAATATTGTTCACATACACACAAACACACACACACACACACACACACACACACACACACACACACACACACACACACACACACACACACACACACACACACACACACACACACACAAGCTCACACACACACACACACACACACACACACACACACACACACACACACACACACACACTTGCCAGTACTGCCATTAGCAGACCAACCTATCTTGTTATTCATAACATACTATTCCATATTGTTGCACAAGGCTTAAAGGACTGCAGAGTGTCCACAGATACCATTACGGTTGATGTGAACAGCAGACTTCATTCAGTAGACTTAGGAATGTGTACTGTGTTTACCATGGTATAAATATGAATCCATCATTCACACACACACACACACACACATACACACACACACACACACACACACACACACACACACACACACACACACACCCACACACACACACACAATACCCTTCTCTCACACACATTTGCCAGGAGTGGGAGTAGAACTCCTACCTATCTATTTATTGTTACTACATTGTTACACATTTATCACATGCACCATGGAGGTTATGGGGTGAAACTTGTCCAAAGCTACTTCTACAGTGAGGGACATCACCAGTCCTTGCAAATTATGACAATGGGGGATGTACTGGGTGAGAAAGGCCACAAAATAGTGTAACCTACACATATACACACTTACACATAATAATACACACACACACACACACACACACACACACTTGCAAGGACTCATATTAGAACCCCTAGCTATGTAGTTGTTGGTATTATAGTGTTATGCGGTTCACACACCACAGAGCTTATGGGTTGTGGAGTGTTCCGAGGTACCTTTATAGTGAATAACATCTACAGCACTTGTAAGGTATGGCGATGGTAGTTGTACTGGGTGAGATGGGCCACCAACTAATTTCACCCACATGTTTACACACTCACAAACACTCTCAAACACACTAATGCACACACACACACATTTGACTGTCCTGAGATACATGGTTTCAAAGTGTCATAGGTGCGTACGTGGCAAATACCCATGGAGGTTTTACAAGACTAGCCCATGGGAATACAGTGGTATCATGCTACCTGACGATACTCCCCAGCATGTGTACTGAGTATAGTCACTGTAGTGATCCCCAGGGTGAGTGTTCTATTCCCCATCCACTCCTCCTGATATCTCTTGAAGAGGGTCAGTGCTGTGCTCAGCTTGACATGTGTGTGGCATCTATTCCATGGCTTGGCCAGTCTCTGGGTTGTGCACCTGTCCCTCCAGCATGTCCTATTGATTGTGAGGATGGGAGTGGGTATCTGGGGCATGTTGTGTGGACAGATTGGTGTCCTTGGATGTAGCATTCCTGACAGGGTTGGGTCAGACATAGCTGTGTATGTCAGGCAGAGATCGCACCTATGTAGGCAATATGAGACAGATATTCAGTGCAGTTGTTGGGAGTCTGTCCATATGGGGCAAGTGTGTAGTACCTAAGATCCTCTTTGTTAGGTACATTTGCAGCCTCTCCTGTTGTTGTTGGTTCCCAGTGGGGTACATGACAAATGGGCTATAGTACACATTGATTGGCCTATTGAAGGGTGTGTACAGGGAAACACTGTCCTTTTACTTCCCTTATTCCACACCCTGAGTCAGGTGTAGTGACATATGGAAGGACATTCAAAAGACAGTGGCACTGTGGTGGTCACCATACAGCTCAATGTCAACATCTGTTCCCAGTTCTCTTATATCAACATCAGTGTTCAGTGGACTACCAACAATGTATTACTGGGTTATGGACTACCAACAATGTATTACTTTATGGGAGCCATGTCGTACCCAAGGGGGATGGCAGCACATCATCTGGCATTGAGCTTATGTCCAGGGTTCTGACAACAGTCATAGGTTTCAGAGAGGCCTTTTTGTAGGATGTCAACCTCGTGTGGGGGGATAATAATAGCACCCGCCTTGTATTCATCTGCAGACATTGTTAACCTGGGTGCCTTTGTATTGGACTAGTCCTCAGAGGTGTGGATCCCAATCATGAAGGAACCCAGGTCCACAACCTGTGGGACACCACTCGTGACTGTTCAGCAGTTTGAGATGGGATCCGCTCCTTTCACACTGTGGGTTTCTATCTGTGAACCAGTTTGCAGGCCACCTACTGATGTAGGTGTGGCTGCCTACCTGAGTATGTTTGCATATGATTCCTGAGTGGGGAGTGATATCCAAGGATTAGATGGACAGCCTATCTTGTTATCTGTTCCACGCTGTTACATAGTTATTGCACATGGCACAATGCTTATAGGGCTGCAGAGTGTCTACAGGTCCCTCTACAGTGGATGGCAACTGTGGGCCTTGTGATATGGACACTGGTACATCTACAGCGTGGGCAACAGCAAAAAGTTGCAACCCCCCCCTCCAATGGTATGGTTCTCACACCAATGCATCAACCCTCCCACAGAGAGGATACTGTTCACACACACACATTTGCCCGGATTGAGATTAGAACCCCTACCTATTTATTTCTACTACAGTGTTACACATTTATCGCACACACCATGGAGCTTATAGGATGATAGTTGTGCAAAGGTACTTCTAAGGTGAGGAACATCACCAGCCCGTGTAAAGTATGGCAATGGGTGAAGTACTGGGTGAGAGAGACCACAAAATACTTTAAACTACACATATACACACACATTTGCCCAAACCGGGATTAGAACTCCTACCTAACTAGTTATTTCTACTATAGTGTTATGTAGTTATTGCATGGACCACATGGCTTATGGGGCTAAGGCCTGACAGAAGGAAGGCTCTTCTAAGGTGACTGCCATCTGCAGGACTGCTAAAGTAGGGAATGGTGATGTGTATTGGGTTTGAATGGACCCAAAAGCTTTTAGTTGTAAACACACACACACACACACACACACACACAGACAGACACACACACACACACACACACACACACACACACACACACACACACACACACACACACACACACACACACTGTTACATTCCCCAGGACTGAGATTAAAACTCCTACTTAGCTAGTTATTTCTATTATAGTGTTATGCAGTTATCGCATGTGCCTCAGAGCTTATGGGGCTGAGGCCTGATGGGAGGCACTTCTAAGGTGACTGATTTCTGCAGAACTGTTAAAGTATGGAAAGGGGAAGTGTACTGGGTTTGAATGAACCCAAAAGCCTTTAGTTGTAAACAAACACGCACTTTTACATTTGCCAGGACTGAGATTAGACCTCCTACCTAACTAGTTATTTCTTCTATAGTGTTATGCAGTTACTACATGCGCCACAGAGCTTATGGGGCAAAAGCCTGACAGAAGGCACTTCTAAGATGACTGATATCTGCAGGACTGCTAAAGTATGGAAAGAGGAAGTGTACTAGGTTTGAATGGACCCAAAAGCTTTTAGTTGTAAACACACATAATTTACATTTGCCAGGACTGAGATTACTATAGTTTTATGCAGTTAGGGCATGTGCCACTGAGCTTACGGTGCTGAGGCCTGATGGAAGGCACTTCTAAGGTGACTGATATCTGCAGGACTGCTAAAGTAGGGAAAGGGGAAGTGTACTGGGTTTGAATGGGCCCAATAGCTTTTAGTTGTAAACACATACACACACACACACACACACACACACACACACACACACACACACACACACACACACACACACACATACACACTTTTACATTTGTCTGGACTGAGATTAGAACTCCTACCTAACTAGCTATTTCTATTATAGTGTTATGCAGTGATTGCATGTGCCACAGAGCTTATGGGACTGAGGACTGATGGAAGGCACTTCTTAGGTGACTGATATCTGAAGAGCTGCTAAAGTAGGGAAAGGGGAAGTGTACTGGGTTTGAATGGACCCAAAAGCTTTTAGTTGTAAACACACACACAAACTTTTACATTTGCCAGGACTGAGATTACATCTCCTACCTATCAAGTTATATTCGCTATAGTGTTATGCATTTATCACATGCAACACAGAGATTATGGAGCTGAGGAATGACAGAAGGCACATCTAAGGTGACTGCTATCTGCAGGACTGCTAAAGTATGGAAAGGGAAAGTGTACTGGGTTTGAATGGACCTAAAAGCTTTTAGTTGTAAACACACATATTTACATTTGCCAGGACTGAGATCAGAACTCCTACCTAACTAGTTATGTGTACTATAATGTTATGCAGTTATCACACATGCCACACATCTTATGGGGCTGAGACCTGACAAAAGTGACTTCTATGGTGACAGATATCTATAGGACTGCTAAGGTGGGGCACTGGGAAATGCACTGGGTGGGGAAGGCCTGTTTATTCCTAGATCCTACTGATATTTCTCTAAGTGTATGAGCATGGCCAGTGTGTCCTTCTATAGTACATGTAGGACTCCATTCCAGGGAATTTTGTACTCCAGTCTGGTTTGTTTTGTGCTACAGCCATACCTCTCAACCTGTTTATGCAGAATATCTGGAGATAGCCTATCAAAATAGGGGGACAATGGGCCATACAGTGATTGTGACAATTTGTCTCAGTAATGTATGGGTTGCTAGGGTTACAGGGCTTGTTTTAACAGACATCTGACATATATGTCATTTGACACTGTCATGTATTGTTTCAGTACCTCGTGACATACCTCCTCAGATCATCACAGTGATTTACCAGAGGAATACAGGATGGATGATACACACACCAGGTATATGGGCCAAATGCTATGCATTCTTGCACAATGACAGGCAGACTCCAGATAGATTTGATATGTGGGGTATGTGTATCCTGGGTCAGATGTGTTTGCCTATAGCTACCAGTACTTTGCATTGGATTCTCTTCAACAGTTAACTGCACTTGGAGGGTCTTGTGTATGTCAGACTGTTTGACCAGCCTGGAGGTGAGTGTTTGTCACACATATATGTATGACCCACCTCATTTTGCTTGGATGGCTACATGTTGGGGTCAGGATGTTGCATAGGATGAGTGATCAGGTAAGGGTGTGTTACTCTCCATGGCTGTGGCCCAGGGTTCTGTGGGTGCAGGCATGTCACCATCTTCCAGGGTTAGGACTGCCTGCAGTGAGTGCATTCCCATGTTTAAACTCCTAGTCCTGCCTGTTGACTGTACAGACTATCACAGAATGTCCACATCCATGACTCGTATATCTTGTTGGTTACTCAAACATGTGTGGTTTTCAAGCAAAAGTGTTTTGCAAGTCATTCAGTTCATTCATATTACTGACAGTTGACATTGCAGTTTCAGATTTCGTACCCATCAGACATTCCATGCTAATACAAATCATTCCATCAACTTCATAACATTATTAGAGCAGTATTTCACAGGTGTCCTTCTCTTTGGACCTTCATCACCCCATTATTCATGGCTTTGTCCAGATTTCTGGCTCCCTGAGACTAGCAGGTTTGTTCCTAGCAGTTATCAGCATGGCCTTTCTTTGCATTTTGTGGACTGTGTTATGTTGGTGTTATTGAGCCCTTGACACTCCCTAACAGGGCACTGTGGGTGAGGCATAGGCATTTGCCAGAGGCCTGTAGGCTAGGTGTGACAGATGCAGGCCATCTGTAGCATGGCAATGCATTCTGATGATCATATGCTCCTAGACAGTAGACAACCCTGGGATGGCACCAATAAGTTGACTGTGAATGTTACTGAAATTGCCTTCTGTTACTATTGCTCCATCACTTGGGTGACAGTTGGATGCTGCTTAAGGCTAAGAACATGTTACTGCTTTTCTATGGGACTATGGGGGGGTGACACATCTGTACGTGATACACATCTGCACAGACTGTGTTGATATTTGCTTAACATTTTGGTCCCATTTAGCATAGTGGTGTGCCCTATCTTTCAGACTACAGGCATAACAGTATTAACCACAGGTCAGATTGTTCTGGCATAGACATTTGTAGTTTTAGACTTCTTACCTTTCAAAGCCATACTGACATTGCCAGACCTACTGTGATATCACTGTGTAAAAGTCTGTGGGTGGGGATTTCATGGATGTTGCCATGCGGGAGCCTTTCCCAGGCATTTATGTATGGTTTTCTACAGCTGATCTGCTGGGTGAGGCTGGTGGTGGCTATGGACCTCCACTTTGACATCCATGCATGTGACCTATGACCCCCCCCGAGTCATTTGGCTCACCACATATACTGCAGTGGTATTTCTCAACTAGGATGGTACTGCATGGTGTGGGTAGGGCAGTACTGGGGATACACTTCCTGACGTCCCACAGAGCTGTCAGTTGTCTGCTGCTATCCCAGTTAGCCACACCATTCCCTTGCATGCTTGATCAATATCATAGATATGCTATCAGAAAATTCCACTCCATTAATTTATTTTGTTACAGAGGCTGGCTTACCTTGTGCCTACGGCTATTGTGAGGATGGTGCTTGAGGGTTGACTATGTCGAATGCACACAATACACTGCTTATACATGGCAAGGTATAGGTGGTGTGATATCTGGCATCCATTTTACTGTGTGTGCACATCAGAGAGAGAGAAAACGGTCCCTGGGGCCCTACAGTGTCAGTGTACATGCTATGCTTTGCCTCTTTGCCAAGGCCAGGGCACACTGGGCATGCCTCTGTCTGCTTACAGGGGCAGGCCCAGGATGTTCCTCCTCTGAGTCACTCTGTGCCTGTGGAGGCCTTGGCAATGGTGGGAGGGTTGTGTGGCCCTTCCCTATTTTGTTCCTGCTGCAGCTGTTTCCACAGGATCATATTGTGTAGCATGGCACATATTATTTACATATGTGCACATGTGGCTGGAGAGTACTGTAAGGCTCCACCAGATATGTCAAAGCAGCAGAACCGTGACTTGGGCATCCCAAACACATGCTCTATAATGATCCTGGTTTGTGCATGTGCCTCATTATGGTGTTCTTGTGTGGGTGTGTGTGCATTTCTGATGGGTGTCATCAGCCACGGCTCCAGTCCATAGCTAGCATCCCCCACCAGCTGGCCAAATGGGATGTCCCCACTGGCAAATGCCCGGTACAGCTGTGATTAATGCCAGATGTGGGAGTTGTGATAGATTCCAGGGCTGCCAGCACACACATTAATGATAATGCTCTGGGCATCACACATGACCTGGCAGTTGCTGGAGGGGAAGCCCTTGTAGTTTATGTAGACTCTACCGCATTCACCAGGTGGTGCTTTGATGTGGATGTGCGTGCAGTCTATGGCACCCAGTACCTCTGGGTAGTCTGCTACAAGGTGGAAGAGATGCATATTGCTGGTCCTCTCCTCACGGGTGCTGGGGAAGCAAATGTGCTCAGTGGCATGTGTTCTCATGGCATCCAGGAACTGGTGGAGTATCCTGGATGCAGATGCCTGTGAGACTCCGATGATATCCCCAGTTGGTCTTTGGAAAGTACCTGTAGCTAGTACTCTTAAGGCTACACATACCTTGGTATCCACTGGGATGGGTTCCGCTCTGTTGGTTCTGGCTCTGAAGTGAGGCTGGCACAGCTCAACAAGTTGCTGAAGTATGTCCCTGTCCACTCTATATCACTCTACTATCTCCAGATCATATAGCCCCTGATAGGTTACCCAGGGTTTGAACAGTCTTCTTCTCCTCCTTTGTCTGAGTTGGTTGTCAGCATTTTCCTCCTCACCACCCTCAGTCTCTAGCACATACTGATAGGTCAGAGCAACAGCAGCCCCTAACATGTTTTGTTAGATTTGTCAGTTTAAAATTCCCCCAAATGTGTACACCAGTGGTGTAGATTTTATAGGAAAAACCAGACTGAAGGGTGTTTGCATAGTTTATAGTAGTGTGCTGGGCTGCTGCCTGTGTAATTGGCTGATTCTGTTACATCCCACCTGCCAGCTATGATTGTTCTCCTTGATTGCTTTCCTTCTGCAGTTTCCCATTCCCATTTCCTCCCCATTTAAGCCCTGATGCGCTCTGTGCATTCCCGTTGTTCAAATGTGAACACTTCTGCTATCTCCTGTGGGTTTTTTTTGTTTGTTTGTTTTAGGCCGAGTGCATGCTGTGCACACCTGTTTAGCTAAAGTAAACAGTTTTAAGCATAACTGTCCCTTCCTAGACTTAAACACGCTCTGCATTTAATGGAAAAGGGAAATACAGCCTCAGACACACACCCTGCCTTAGCTGTGCTTAGCTAAGGGCAAACATGGACCACTGAGCTCCAATGTGCTTACAGCAATCATGACACTCCCCCTTTTCATGTTAGCTGCTCCTTCTGACTACACCATGGTGTTGGAGCACCTACAAGGTTAGGTGCAGTCTGACACTTAGAAGAAATTTGTGATTCAGTATAAATCCCCTCATTTGCATACACCACTGCCTTACTCCTGAGGTACGACACTTACACTGAGCCTTTCCCCTTAGCAATCACTATTCCCTGGTATTGTTTTCATTCTGCATGTCATTGACTACAATGGCAAAATACAGATTTCTCTCAAAATTGACCCCCCCCCTTTTTTTTTTACTTTTCGGCATGATCCCATTTGCGCGCCACTGTCCTATGCTTAAACGGCCAAGATCGGCCAAAAAAAGTTTTATTTTACAAAATTTAAACTATTTTTTATACCAATGGCCATATATTTGGCCACTGGCATGCCTAATGAATGGAATACATGCTTTATTTGAGGCTGTCATGCCTCCGTTTTCTTATTTGCAGAAATATATTCAGCTAGTAACTGAATACATTTCTGCAGGTTACACTATTCCTACACAGACACCTGCCTGCTTGCTGAATCACTAATTCACCTCATTTGCATGGTTTTCACCAGCAAATTAGGTAATTAGCATAAAGTAGTGGTGTCCGTGTAGGAATAGTGTAGGAGCGCTCGTGCATGTCCTGAGATCCCTTTGCTGAATCGCTCGATGGACATATTGCTTGCAGCAGCTGCTGCACTATTCCTGCACATCGTGCAGGGCTTAATGAATCCTGGGGCAAGTAAGAAAATCCAAATGAATCCAGGAGGTATTATAACTATATTCAAATTGCAGTTGAGTCATTTTTACAAAGTAACACTGGCAGAACTCTCAGAACTTTCAGCAGCACAGATTAAATATCCTATAGCGGCAATAATAGTTACTTCTCATCTAAGTCTGCTAAAAAACTGAATAGGCATAGCTAATGTAAGTACTAAAATAGTAAGTTTTGAGAAGTCTGTCAATATAGCATCCAACAAATACTGAGTGCATAAAATGTGGACACAGACAAATGACATATACAAATGCTACACAGTAGCTAGCCACAAACATTTAATTTCCTTTGGGTACAAATTAAGTAAACACCCGAAATGAGCATATTATAAAATGTTTGAACTCTATTAGGCGGTCCACATTTTTCATGCAAGCAGTGGACTGTTCACACTGATTATTCCAATGGTGATGCTATCACTTTAAATATACCTATCAACCTCTTGCTACAAGAAATCTGAACAAAGCCGAAAATAATATGGGAGAGAAAAGCCCAAAACTAGGGACTTATTCTAATTATTGCTCTTATAAACTTAGAATGGTTAATAGAATAACAGATTTTGCATTAGCATCTATTTTATGAAGGATATCAAGTCTGAAACTCAAATGTTTGCCATTAGTTAGTGACTTCAATCCTCAATGATTTGCCAGAAAACTAAATTTTATGAGGAACAGACCAAACATTTGAGGCAAGAATTTGGACATTCTGCTGAAATTACACTGCTTAATCAAATTCCATCAGTAGATCAGACAACATTGGCTATTCTTAAAACTATTCTGTGACCAGTGCGTGAATGTTAGAGATATGCAATGTGAAAGTAGGCTCCTTATTTGAAAATTTATATAAATAACAAGACAGGAAAAGATAAACATTCTGTATATTTTAAAGCATGATCATGAGTATTGTTAGACATGAATTGTAAGCCTTAGTTCTTTTACACCCTGAGTGTGCAGTAAAATCTACAAAATGTAAACCCCATCATGTCTTATTGCACATATAAAATGAACAAAATTCCTATCTGCAGGGAAACCATACATGTAACTAAAATACTTTATGGGAATACTGACCTTTAGTTTGAGAAAAGGTGATACTGTATTATAGCAAGAATGATGTCATTAAAGATAAAAAAGAAATACGTTGTGTGTATCTATGTGGCCTTGTGCATATCTTGTGTGTGTGTGTGTGTGTGTGTGTGTGTGTGTGTGTGTGTGTGTGTGTGTGTGTGTGTGTTTTGTACATGTGTATTTGAATGTAAGCTTATGGGTGTAAACACCTCCCTATTAAAATGTCAGCACTCAAAATGCCAAGTGCAAAAAAGCAATAAAAAAATATCCAAAAAGGGAGGAGAAGAGCGAATCTCAAAAAAATCACACCGCTTTAAAACTGCTTTTTGCATGGGGCAAGCCCTCCCAGCACTCCCAAAAACTTATATATACCAACTCCAAGATCGCCATACCTCTGAGGAAAGGGAATATTTTGAGAAATAGTATCTCAGACTTGGTATATGTAAGTCCAATCTTTTAGCCATTTAGTGTCCATATTTCAGGACTCATTGAAGCAGACCCAGACATTTCAACAGGTTACCAATGTAACTACTTCTGTATTAACAAGGGGCTGCTTTTACATTAAAAAATGTCTATATAAGATTGATATCTGCATGCTTTATATAGTTCATATAATCAGTGCCTCAGATGTAGACCACAGAATTATATTTAAGCACATTGTCTACTTTTTCCATAGCAAATGTTTCATAGGTTTTCCTCACACCCTGAAATAGCATATACTACTTACTATATCATGATGAAACTTATGTGATCTTGATTCCACCAATAAAATTATCAGAAAGCACAAATGACCTGGGAAGTTAATGCTAATGTTAATGTAGAACGCTCTGATCATTGACCTTTAGGCACAGTGCCATACACATATGAAGCAATTCCTGGCTACACTCTTCAAAAACAGAATACCACAGGTCGTCACTGCCTGTTAAACAGCTGCAAACTAAAACATAAATAAACATGCTCAAGATAAATATAATTTCTTCAAAATGCACAGATTTAATAACTAAAATAATTTATGATAGTTATAAAGTAAACATAAATGTTTTCAAGATAAAAATATATTCATAATGTACAGATTTATTCATAAAAGGATTTGTGATCTTTATAAAATATAAGTAAATATTTACAAGGCAAATAAAACTTTACAATGCACAAATGTAATATGCAAAATCATTTAATGATCTTTATAAAACATTAAGTAAACATCTTCAAGACAAAACTTCACACAGGGGCGGCTCGTGGCATCAGACTGCCGGACTGCAGCCCCCTCAGCTAAAAAGAAGAAGAAAAGTAAAAAAAAAAAAAATACCTTTGCTTGTGTGTAGCAGCTGTTTAATGTAAAATTCGAGTCCGTGACTCGGAAGTATGCGCATGCGCACTTAACCGCCTCAGGCTGCGGCGGTTTTAAATAGATTTTTTTTTTGTTTTGATTGCAGCCCGGTGGTGTAATGAAGGCATCATTGTGATGCCCAGAAGTCTATGCGGTTCCAAACCGCATAGAATTGAAAGGGGCTCGGACTGCGACGTCCGCAGGCACGTCATGACGTGCTTGCTGGGCTAAAGGCTGCTGACTGGTTGTTGCTCTCTTCCCGGGCTTTATATGCTGGGAAAAGAGCGAGAACCAATCAGATAGTCAGTTAGCTTGTGTATTGATTCGTGACTGTGACTGTCTGAGTCACATGGGAAGAAACGATTATTTTAATTGCCATTGTGGATTTTAAATTTTTGGGTGCTATATATTTTGTCAGCTGTGCAGCCTGCCCTGTGCTGAAGCAGTGAAGCCTGAAGGAAGACAAGAACATAAGAAGAAGAACTGAAGTTAGAAGAAGAAAGAAAAGAAGTTAGAAGAAGAACAGAGACAGAGTGAAGGTGCAGAACTAAAGTAAGTATACTCTTTATTATGTTCCTTTGTAAATAAAGAGAAGGAATCACATTCTCATCCCTGTGTTTGTGTGGATTTGCTCTGGTGTCCTGCCATTTTACAAAGACATGTGTCTGCAGTATTTCTCCCTGGGCCTTTGCTGAAAATTGTTTTTGTTCTGTCAGAAATAAAATTGACAGGCATTTGAATTTCAGACTTCATACTCTTCAGAAAATACATAGTAACACAACCTTTTATTCTAGCAATTTTCTAAGTTTATAAGATGAATATTTTAAATGTGTCCTTATTTTTGGGACTGTATTACCCCATTATTGTCTTTGTCCGGGTTTTTTGTGCTAAGGTCGACAGCTATGGCAAGAACTGAATTCACTGAATATGTTTGAGGGCTGTATTCCCTCATTACTGGGTTTGTCCAGGTGTTTTGTGCTAAGAGGTTGACAGCTATGGTGAGAACTGAATTTATTAAATGATAGCCATTTAAGTTTCAGTCTTCCACTCTTTCACAAAGCAGCTGATTTGGCGTAGTGGTATGTTGCTCTGACTGTTTTGCACAGGGACCTTGGCAGTAAAATGTATGGTGGTAACACAGCATTTTTCTTTCACAAAGCAGGTGATTTGGCATAGTGGTATGTTGCTCTGACTGTTTTGCACAGGGACATTGGCAGTAAAATTTATGGTGGTAACACAGCATTTTATTCTAGCAACTTTCCAAGATTATACAAGCAATGTTTAATGTGTCCCTGGTTTTTGGGCTTTTGCCCCCCCCCCCCCAATAAATTTGGCTTTTTCCAGATTTCTTGTGTTGCGAAGTTGAGATGTAGTTGAGTATTGAGTAGATTTTACAAGGAGCTGAGAGCTGCAGGGGAAGAGAAGTTTAGTGCTACTTATGCTAAGTGAGCTTGCATTGTTAATAGCACAACAGGTTGTGTACTTGCTTTTGATGCAGAAGGTTGTTGGTTCTACTCCCACAAGGGGTGAATGCTGCCGTACTGAAAAAGTTAAGATACTAACTGTGAGCCTATTATTGGTTTGCTATCCATTTCCTATTGCAATATTACTAGCTTATCATTTTTAATGTAATATAGGCAATGTATTCCTCAGGGGCATCAGACACTTTATTTTTCGATGAAACCATGATATATAAAGGTGTTTGCTAGCAGCAACCTCTTCATTAGTTACAGAGTTATTTAATGTGGAATTATTTAGATGACTTTTTTTCTTCTTCAGAGAGTGTGCATATTTACTGATAATGGTGGACTGTAGAATTGTGCATATTTACTGATAATGGTGGACTGTAGAAGTTTGAGTAGACTTTTATGATGGAAATGTTCTGAACTGGGCAGTTTTGTCATTATGGGTGCATGCATTTTGTTTCATTGTTTACTGGAAAGATGTTCTGAATTGGGCAGTTCTGCCACTGGTAAAATGTATTTTCTTTGAATGTGGGTTTCAATGCTGTTTCAATGAATGTGAGTTTCAAGGGCAGAGAAGTTTTAATGCTAAGTTTGTTTAGCAGATGTCTTAGTGTTTGTGCTGTAAAATGCAAAATAAAACTTTCAAATGAAGTCCAAATCATCATAGAATTAAATCAATATGCACATTAGTGTTTATGGTAAATGGAGTGAAATAGCCAAGTAATGGATCATTGGAATGGCTGCGGGGGTAGGCTCCCTTTGACCATGATTTTGTGAGGGGGAAGGGCGGCAAACTTAAAGACAGCCCCAGCTGTACTATACCTCCCAACTGTCCAGATTTTCAAAGAATGAATAGATTTTTGCTTCTTATTTTTGGTTTGTTCCTCACAAAATTTGTGGTTTTCTAGCAAATCATTTAGGAATGAAGTCACTAAATAATGACACACTGAGTTTCAGACTTCATAACCTTCAGAAAAATGCATGCTAAAGTAAGACCTGTTCTATCAACTGTCTCAGCTTATACAAGAGCAAGTTTTAG
Source organism: Protopterus annectens (assembly GCF_019279795.1). Lineage (NCBI taxonomy): Eukaryota > Metazoa > Chordata > Ceratodontiformes > Protopteridae > Protopterus > Protopterus annectens. The sequence goes on from NC_056737.1 coordinate 239,234,777, forward strand.
TACTGTTTATATGTTCCCCCAATATATTTGGCCTTGTCCAGATTTATTGCATTAACAAGTTGAGAGGTACATGTAAATAAATTGCTTTATAGAATTAGGCATAGCCAAACCTCTCAACTGTCCCTAATAATCCCTCCGCAAAATAGTAATTTTGGAAGAAAACATGGAGGGTTTACAATTAAGAAATAACTGTAATAATCAGAGTTATAGATTACTTTTATTTCAGAAATGCATGTAGATTCTTTTATTTTGTCAACTGCTCAAGTTAGCAGTACTAATATTAAAGTGTCCCTTCTTTGACAGGTTCCCAGCTGTATTGTGTGGCAATTTTATATTTTTACATCACATTTTTCGTCCATTTTTCATAAAATTGTGGGGTTTTTTTGGCAAAATTGTGTTTTTTCTTTGGCAAATTAGTGACAAATCATTAAAGACTGAAGTTAGAAAATAATGACAGACATTTGATTTTCAGATTTCATACCATTCAGAAAATTCATACTAATTTTGTGGCTATTTTATATTTTTACATCACATTTTTCGTCCATTTTTCATAAAATTGTGTTTTGTTTTGGCAAAATTGTGTTTTTTCTTTGGCAAATTAGTGACAAATCATTAAAGACTGAAGTTAGAAAATAATGACAGACATTTGATTTTCAGATTTCATACCATTCAGAAAATTCATACTAATGCAAGACCTATTCTATTATCTTTCTAAGTTTATAAGAGCAATATTTAAAAATTGTCCTTATTTTTGGGCCTTTGTCCCACTTCTTTGTATGGCTTTGTCCAGATTTCTTGCTCTGAGTTTGAGAGGTATGACAAATGTGTCAGGGCCATCACAGTCAGCCAGAGACATTTCAAATTGTGACATACTTCTTGCACTCCACTCCCCCATGTAGTGACTCTGGATGTGTCGAAGCAAGGCAAGGAGTAGTTATGCAGTGTAAATGTGCAGAGTATTCCCCCCATCCAATGTAGACACAAGTACTAGAGTGGCGTTTCATCTGTCCTTGATTTTTGCAGAATGGTCTGGTTTCTGTCATATTTTTTGTACTGTTGATTTATGCTTATTACTCAAAGTGCCTGTTGCTCTGTGTTTAAGTAGCAATACTTTAATGACCATCAGGTAAGCTTGGCTGAGATTGTAAGATGCAGGTAAGCTTTAATAAGCAAACTGTTAAAGAATTGCCAACATTGAAAGTCTTTCTGTTGTTGCCATGTAGAGAATACTTAACTAGATAATGTATAAGCCTTGGGTATTGAAATGCATATGACAGTATTTGTAATAAAGGACAGATTACATTATTTTAAGAAGCTCATTACACTTGGAGACTTCCAGTCATCTCTGCAGGCTTTACCCGTAAACTAAACAGAATGCCAATCATGTGGTCCATAACCTGTACAGTAATCCTTTTAAGCAATGTATTTTGAGCTTATTTCTTGTTTGCTTTTCATTTTTTACTTTGATCATGTTTTCCCCATGAAACAAGTAGATAGTTGTCAGGCAGCAGGTCTTTTTTTGGATAAGAAACATTTTTACAAGTGGGGGCATCAAACATTTCTACTTTCGGCATGTTACTTGGTAGTTTAATAAAGCTGAATATAAATTACAATTAGAACTGCAGTGCAAGAAGTGGTTTGAGTTGAGTGCTACTTGATTTTGACTGGCATTCCATTAATGTATTTAAAAAGTAATTTATTTTTTCATGCCTCACAACCTTTTTGTTTCCATCTAGATATTAAGTAAGCTGTCATGCAGCCAATGCATTGAAATATTTTTATTCTTCTACACTTCATTTTGTCTTGATTGGACTCTCATAATGACGGTTTGGCACCCAGAGCAGTGTATTTAGTTAGTTGTTGTGGTTTTGAGCATAGCTCCTCCACTTTTTAGTTGACCACACCCCTTCCCATTGACCCCACCCATTCAGCTGTCTCCTGCAGCCCCCCTTTGATTTGAAGTCACCAGTCGCCACTGACTTCACAATACACATATTTAGTAAATAAAATGATCTACGGTCTTTATTGTGGAAATGTTTATTACCTCCTCCTTTCACATGCAGCTGCTCCTTTCGAAGCTGCAGTAAAATTGCTGCTTCTGTTACTTTCTGGGGGGTTAAGACATGCAAGACTCCTCAGAAGAACAAACCTTCATATTAGTCCAGTAGAAAGAAAATGGAAGAAGAAAACTGTATGCCTATATGGGGCAAAACTCACTGCAGCTAGTTTCTCCCCCATCTCATCACTAATATTTCCTACCTGGTATGTTGATTGAGAAAAGCTGTCCTGCTCTCTCACAGTGTAGGAATGAGAGTAAATATCTACTTCTTAGGTGCCATTTCAAAAGGAACACGTGATAACTTAAGAATGTTAGTCTATTTCTTTCATTTTTCATGATGCTACAGTATTATAATGTACACTGTTGTTTGTGCTCATTAGTTGAATGGTGTAGAATGAATACCACACCACAATTTACAAATTAAATATTAGGGCATGGTATAATAGAATACACATCAGACTGGGAGCTCTGCAGAATCTTGATCCTGTCTGTTTTTTTTGTTTTTTTTAACTACTCATTCCTGACTTTTTTTCCATTTTACATGTTTTGTTCTTTCTGTTTATATCAGTTGAAAGACATAAAATGCTGTAATAGAATGCTGGACATACAAAGAATGAGCCCAACATGCTGTATAGTTCTGTTAGAAGAAAAAAGTTCCCTGATTACAGATCCATTCTTCTACATTTCTCATCATAGTTGCTTAGCAAACAGGGAAGACAGCAGAGACTGACTCCAGGAAAATACCAATATGGGGGAGAGATTTCAACGTCCAATCAAGAAGCATTTTTAATAAGAGTGATAAAACTTATTCAGGGGAATGATTACAATAAAGCTATTACTGATAGAGAATGAGTGGAAAACATGACTGGTAGTGTATATTAGGAATGAAATACACAAACAACTCTTCATGAATTGTAACTTCAAGTCAAAACACTATAGATCAAGGCAGATTAAGAGCTAAAATGAGCAAGCTGATTGGACAGCCCATTGTAAATCAAACATATATAAATAGAAAGAAGTCCAGCTGATGAAGCATTGTTGAGCGGCTAGACTTTCTATTAGCATCCACAGCACATTTTACCAAGGACAAAGCAAAATATAAAAACTAAGAGACACTCTGTAAAAGTCTGCACAGCTGAAATGTATGTTTACCAGCAGTATGATCAATTGTAGTACAAGTAAGTATAGCTCTCAGCTGTCCACATGTTTGCTGAATGTCCCTGATTTCCCCATATTTTTGCCCTATCCCTTATAAAATGTTTAATTTTATGGTGAACTACTGAGGATTACTGTCAGTCAGTAATTGCAGACATTAGAGATTCATTCTCTCTGCTAAACAAACAATACACATCAATGGCAATACCTGTTCTGGATAAAAAAAAATGCTTTAATATTTCATTTTCCAACATTTAGATATTGTCTCTTTTTGACAGACTATAACAGATACTGTATCTGACCAACTGTGGTCATGTTACACGATACACTAGATAACCAGAAAGATTCTAAACATTTCATAGGTTCATAGGTGGGTACTAGGCTATCTGCCCGAAGGCATTTATAAGCCTAGCCAGAATGTGTTGGCTTTCGCCACCCCCTTAGATTAGTTCCCTGTGCCTCTGTCTAGTAGAGCCACTGAAATGATCCCCAAGGTAAACTTTCTATTTCCCATCCACTTGTCAAGGTTTCTTTTAAAGAGTGTTAGCGAGGAGCTCTGCCTAATGTAGATTGGAATCTTGTTCCAAAGCATGGGAAGTTTCTTGGACAGGAATCTTTCACATCCTATTTATTGTTGTGGTGAGGTTTAGATCCCTAGAGCATGTGGCTCGAAGGGATAAGGTTTTCTTTAGGTGGAGCATGTCCATCAATTCCGGGTTGGACATGGCCTTGTATGTCAGGCAGAGATCACCTCTGAGTAGGCGGTATGCAACTGAGTACAACTGGATTTTCTTCAGTCGACCTGCATAGGGCATCTGTTTGAGGCCATTGATCCTCTTGGTGAGATACTTCTGTGGTCTTTCCAACTGTTGCACTTTAAGATGGGCGTTGTACTTTAAGATGGGTCTGATGAGTGATGAGTAGAGGGGCACAATGACCTCTTTTGATCTGGATGTGAACACTTTTGTGATTAGATGGGCCATGTTGAAGGATTTTCTAACCACTTTGGCAATGTGATTATCAAAGGTGAGATTACTATCTACTTGGGTCCCCAGATCCCTTATGACATGTTCTGTATTTAGGGGACTACCACCTATGTGGTAGTTTGTGGGTACTTTGTTTTTTTCCAAAGGGGATGACTATGCACTTTTTGGCATTTAGCTTGAGGCCATGATTTTGACACTAGGTATCCGGCTCAGTGAGACCCTTTTGGAGGATGTCTGTGTCAGCTGGAGAGTCAATTATAGCCTCTAGTTTGCAGTCGTCTGTGAACCTGGTCAGCCATAGTCCTCCTGTGCTTGCCTGTACCTCTGAGAAGTATATGCCGAACAGGAGGGGTCCTAGGACTGAGCCCTGGGGAATGCCACTTGTAACCAGTTTAGAGTCGGACCTAGCTCCCACAACTCTCACCATGTGGGTTCTGTCCATGAGCCAGTTGGCAACCCATCTTGTGACGTAGGGGTTTATGTTCAGGCTGGTGAGCTTGTCTATAATACCAGAATGGGGAATGGTGTCGAAGGCCTTAGTGAGGTCTAGGTAGGCTGTGTGTACCACCTTTCCCTCATCTATAGCCTTGATAACTGTCTCAAAGAAGTACACCAGGTTTAGGAGGCATGATCTGCCCTTAACAAAGCCAAACTGGGTAGGGTCTAATGTTTGGAGGTTCCCAATGTCTCTGTTAATGACTTCCATGATGATGTGTTCCATAGCCTTGCAGACCAAGCTAGTCAGGCTTATAGGGCGATAGTTCCTGGGGTCTGTTGTGGCTCCACCTTTGTGGAGCGGAATAACCATTGCTGTGCACCACTCTATGGGTATGTAGCCTGTGGAAAGGCTGAGTTTGAACAGTGTGTTTAGGTGAGGGGTTAGTTTGTCTTTGAGTTCATGTAGGACACAGCCTGGGACAACGTCTGGTCCCACTGATGCTGTGCTTTTGGCTATGGAGAGGGCTGTTTTAACCTGAGTGTCTGTGATTTCAGGGAATCTACATTCTTCTGGTATGGTTATGGGCTCTTTTGGGGGTGAAGTTTGTGCTAAACCTGTCTGCCAGGATGCTGGCATATTGGCCGGTTCAGTGTTTTTTGTGCCATTCTGCACTAACTCCGAGCAGATCTGAGCATTGCCACTTAGATTCTTGACATAGCTAAAGAATGCCTTGTGGTTATCTTTGGAGTCCTTGGCAATTTTTCTTTCAAAGCTCGCCTTGTATGATTTTATGAGGGATCGTAGTTTCTTGCTGATACTGATCAGGGATGTCTTCCCTTCTTGGAATTTTACTCTTTTCTGTACTAGTTTCCTCCTTCTATTATATAGCTTGTTTATGGCAGGAGTCCACCAGACTGGTTTCCTTTTCTTGAAGGAGTGAGTCTTGCTGTTGCTTGGGATGGCACAATCCATGCATTCTTGTAGCTGCCCATAGAATGCATTAGTAAAGGATTTTGCAGCTTGGACAGTGTTATCCTTCAGCATGGGGGCTTAGAAACTTTCCACCTCAGTCTTAAGTAACGTGAAGTTTGCTTTTGAAAAGTTTTTCATGGTGGCTTTCTTGTCTGGGGGTGGGGGCAGAATATGGATATCCAAAGTGATTTGTTTATGGTCAGATCTAACCAGTGAGGGGTTGACCTCTGGTGTGGAACACCGGTCGCCCATGTTGGTGATGACCAGGTCCAATATGTTGTCACCTCTGGTGGGAGTGTTGACCAGTTGAACCACGGCATTTGAGTTTATAAATTCTAGGAAACGTTGGGCAAGAGAGTTAGTACTTGAGTAGTTCTCCCAGTTAATGTCTGGGTAATTGAAATCACCCGATATTAGGGTGTTTGGTAGGACCTTTATGTTTCCCAGTGTTTCCAGAAACATGGAATGGGGGTCCTGGGACATGGTGGGTGATCTGTAGCAAGCTACAATTTGAACTGCAGTTTTCCCCATTACTAGGTGCACGTGGATAATCTCTGAAGCATTGTGTTGTGCCACTAACCTGGAGGTGTGGGTATCCTTGATGAATATGGATACGCCCCCGCCTTTTGTATTTTGGTTTGGAGCCTTAAACCAGGTTTCTGTTACTGCACATATATCGATTTTCTCCATACTGAGGAGTGCCTCGAGTGTGTGCATTTTGAGGTTTAGACTTCTGGCATCGAGTAGCATTACCCTCAGTTTTTTGTTACTTGTGCTATTTACGGCAGTGGGTTTGTCTTTTGAGCCTTGCCTAAAAAGGCATTATGGGGGTGGCAAGAGCCTTGGCAAGTATTCAAAAGCCTAAGGGTGACAGGTGCAAGCCATCTCTAGCGAAGCAGTGTGGCTTGTCGAGCATGTCATCCCAGGCAGACAGACACTGGATCCCCTTTGAATGACACCAGAAACTTAGCCAATTGTTGAAATCGAGAATTCTTTCTTTATACAGTGGTATCATTCTTGGTGAATATGTTTTCCTGTCAAGAAATATGTTTTCCTCTTTTGTCAGAGAGGCTTCACTTTAAGTAGAAACACTCAGCTTTACTGGACACAGCTGATTCTATTCTTTCAAAAGTGAATGGACAAGAAATGCATCAATTTGATTCCCTCCTTCATATATTTAGGCATTCAAGCTGATTCCACACCTTCAATGAACATTCTTATCAAACAATTTAAAATTAAAACGAATAAATAACTTTTTGGATGCCGGTAGTTTTTTTCATTTTTTACACTGGATATCTGAAATTGTATTAGCAGGGGTATACTGCAATCTGAGTTCTAATATGAGATTGCAGTAACTGTACCTATGATTTTGTAATAAATTATTCTGATACCTAAAAAAATAGCATTGTTTTACACTAAAAAAGTAAACTAACCTGCGGAAAGAATGAGCAAACCTTTTCCTATTGACACTGATTTTTAAGGTGCTGAGTTGTGGTCACTCTCCATATATTGCCTGCAGGCTAAAGGCCAAGCAAATCCCATGTTCACATAAAAACACTGCAATGGAGCAATGCTTTTTCACAGATACCACAAGGCCATGTTCTTGGGCCTAAAATATGATAATTTTCACTTTTAGATGTTAGAAAATGAAGCTAAATACAAGTTCTTAGGAACATATGCACCCTGCACCTGAAAGAAAAATATATTTATTTTTCTTTAATTTGTTAACTCAGTAGGTGGACTGGTCAAAAGAACCTTTTCAGCCATGACCCCAAATGACAAGACAAAGATAGTAAACTTTAGAACAAAAGTGTAAATAATAGCATTTAAAGATAGTAAGTTCAAAAATAACAACATTTATCAACGTTAACATTCATTATGTCAGACATAATACAGTTGTCTGAAAGGCAATAGTTTTAGAGAAACATTTATAAATAAAGTTTTATGCACCAGAAGCATCAAGCATATTTTTAACACCTTTGAGCAAAGTGACAGCGAATATTGATAACAATGAAACATATATGAGAAAGAGACATATCTAGAATATTTACAGAATGAGCAATTTTCAAAATATATCCGGGCTTAGACAATGGCAAAAATGCATCTTTTTGGCTCTGTCTGTTTATTTGGTAAACAAACATAATGTAAATAACTGATGTTAAAACTCCATATTTCTTCTTCTTCTTCTTCTATATTCACTTATTATCCTGTATTAAGTTTCACATTATTCAGGTATTAAAATGTAGACATTTGCATATATTCGGAGCTCAAATGTCATAGACCTAATACCAGCCAAATCGTGTATATATATATATATATATATATACACATGATCAAAATGTCAGTAGACCGACTTTCAAAACACAGAAACCAAAAAAGCGAAAACTGATGAACCTGATACTTTATACGCCTGATGTACACAAAACCGAAGCAATAAAATTCTGAATTACCTCCCAGTAAATGTAATTACAAAACTAACAACTAACATCACAGCAACAGTACACTACCATTTAAAAAAAAAACAAATTTGTACCTAACCTCACCTACACCCCACCAACCAACCAATACCTGCATAGCCAAAGAAAATCCTACTGAATATTCATGATGGTATCTATAGCAATGACATGAATATTTATTACAAATTCTTAAATTCAATAACTACAATTATTTACTTTCTACTTTTACATTTTTGCAGGGGGGGGGGGCTATACCCATCTGTACACCCTGCAAATTAAATATACCAACCCCGAGATTACACTGCAGTGCGAAATGAGTGGATTTCCTGTTCCACACAGCTTGGAAAGTTGTCATTTAAAACATTCAGTGTTCTTAAAGTCAGTATAGTAAAGTTTCACTCACCTGAAACTTTGATTTTTTTGGTCTCGATGTTTTGAAAGTCAGTCTACTGACATTTTGATCATGTCAATTAGACCCATATATATATATATATATATATATATATATATATATATACATATATATATATATAAATATATATATATATATATATATATATATACATATATATATATATATATAAATATATATATATATATATATATATATATATATATATATATATAAATATATATATATATATATGTGTATACATACACACACACACACACACACACACACACACATATAGATAGATAGATAGATAGATAGATAGATAGATAGATAGATAGATAGATAGATAGATAGATAGATAGATAGATAGATAGATAGATATAGATATATTTACACACACATACATACATACATACATACATACATACATGCATACATACAGCACTCTGATAAATTCTTAACATACACTGCATGAGGACCTGGGGACTTCTACACTTTATTACAATAACACCTCAAATCTATGCTTACTGCAGTACTCCAGTTCACATATTTATGTTCTGTGGCAGGTTATACAACATCACACTGTACATAGATTCAGTTCACATGTTTGCTTTGATTTTCCTGTGGTGAGGATTAGTATGCTGATACCTCATGCATATCTGTTGCTATGTTGCTTACAAATATAAGCAATGCAAACCAGTTTTGCCCAATGGCGTCATCAGTGCAAACTGGACAGCATCAGAAAGATTCCTTAAAAGCAACCTTCTTAAAGTGACATGGTTCTAATTTGATCCTTGCATTCAAAATACATAGCGAAAAATAACCAAAAACACCATATCAATATCATCCAAACTACATAACATAAATTAATAACTTAAACCAAATAATCCCCCAGATTTACTAATCTTCTGTGCAGGACTAATCTAGTCCTGCACGGAAGCGGCAGTTTAAGAGGAGGATGGCAGCGTGCCATGCATATTAATGAAGACAAGCTGCCTGAACTCCTAATGCTACACGGGGCATGGACAAGTGCAGGGGGTGTGTCTGAGAGCAGAGCTCTCAGAATAAACTTCCCCCTGCAAAGTAGAACAGAAGAAAGTGTAAATAAATGAGCGAGACCATTCATAGGTGTCTGCATATCCCCACCAACAGTCCCCATGTGTTCAACAGCAACAGTACATTTAAATAAAATGAAGAGACCCTTTTATTTATTTTTTTAAAACCCCGAGTACAGCTAACCATAGGTGCGCAGGTGTGCCTATCGCTTAACTATGGTTAAAGCAGCTGAAAAGGCTGAAGAGGATAACAAGGAATATATATGCAAATGACGTGCCACAGCAGTAGTGTAGTGGTTAGAGCACCCATCTAATGAACAGGTATTCCTGGTTCAAGTCCCACTGCAGCACATATCATTTTCCATGTGAAATCTGTATATGAACATATTTTTACATCTTTTTGCCATATAACCTACATAATAACATTTAAATGTGAACTGGAGTACTGCATTAAATGCACATGTGAAGTGTCAGTGTCATAATGAATAAGGCACTAGTAAGCAGGTTTAAGCACAAATAAGCAGTAGTAATCATGTTTAAGTGTGTTTGCGCAGGAGTAAGCATTACCTACACAGATTAAGCAAAGTAAAAGCTAACTGAGTGTAAGAAGCTGTAACCAGAGGTTAGCAGTGCTTAACGTCATGCAAACCCACGGAAACCCACTTACAACTGCTTTAAAGTGCCTTAATCACTCTGTAGCCAAAGGCCCATGTTCTGCCCAGCAACAAAATAAAATGTCTCTGCAAGGCTCAAACTCAGGACCCTGCACACTATAGTCACAGTAGTTAACCACTAAGCCATCATAGCAACAGATATGAATGAGGTATCCGTATACTAATCCTCACCACAGGAAAATCAAAGCAAACATGTGAACTGAATCTATGTACAGTGTGATGTTGTATAACCTGCCACAGAACATAAATATGTGAACTGGAGTACTGCAGTAAGCATAGATTTGAGGTGTTATTGTAATAAAGTGTAGAAGTCCCCAGGTCCCCATACAGTGTATGTACACATGAATCACAGATACCAGACACATATATAACCTGTACTGAAAAATAAATCATTGCCAAATGGCAAATATAGTGCTAATTAACTATTAAGCAATATTAACCGCATCACAGCTCAAGTTAGTAAGTGTAAGCAACGTGTAGGGGAGCCAATTCAATATGCCTAGTGGTATACCTCTTTAAGCAGTGCCAACCTTATGTAAGCAGGTTTGCCCATAGCGTAGCCTTTTCAAAACTGGCCAATCATGGGAAAGTGTGGGAAAATGGCCATATTTAAACCCCACAGGTGGTAATACTTCCCATAACTGGTTGTAGCTTCCTACTGTAGGCAGAATGGCTGGTGTGGGTGAAGGCACTCGATTTAGGGTGCAGCGCTGGGGCATTCAGGAGTCAAAAATCATGGTATGGCTCCTGGTAAAACGCCATGATCAGAGACTACTGCAGGGCCAGTACCAGGGCTCGCAGTATAAAATGGAGGCCTGGGACAGTCTCGCCTGTGATCTCACCAGTGCCACAGGTAATCCCAGGACTGGTGAACAATTAGGCACCACCATGCTGACCTGAAGCAGCAGAGGGCTGATGTACTGGAACAGTGGATCCAGGAGTCTCGGCAGATGCCCAGTGCCCCTGTACTAAGTATTCCTTCTACTAAGTAGTAAATAATTGCCTAGCTTGTGTATGCTATGGATAGGTATGGCTAAATATCACTGCATTTTTCTGACAGCTGATGCAGATGCAGGTGAGCGGGCTGCGAACCAACAAGCTCATGATGCTAGGCTGCATAGGCTGCGTCGCGAGGCAAGTTAGTAATCAGTCTGCATGTACTGTAATAACAAATAAATATAAGAGCCTTAGAAAGTGTTGTACCAGTAGAAATAAATGTGTAATAGTCTGTGAATAAAGGTATAACTCCTGGAGTTCTTCTGTTTACTCTTCTCTCATATGTTGGCAATCTGTTCCATACTATAAATAGTACTGTTGTATCTTAAGCAGTGTCACCTACACCATGGTATGCAGATAAAATGGGTATGAAGTCCTGCATAATAATGTTGGAAGTGCCAAGAGGTCAGTCATATCGTACAAGTTAGGGAGACTTAGTTAGAAAACAGTCAAAAGCTTTACATCAATTCCCTGATAGCACAGTGTGCTATGATGTTAACTATAATATTTAGTCATACACAGCAGGTGTTTGAATCCTGGGAGTGCTACTAAGTTGCATGCAGAATCATACCCCACAACTGTACAGATTTTGATACAATGTTCAGATAGAAAGCTGTATGCATAATTACACCCAACAGTACAGAAATTGCTAGAATGTTCATATTGTAAGTTGTATGCATATTCATACCCCACAACTGTTCCAATCTGTCCAGCATGTCCAGATAAATGGCCCATATCACCAGCTTGGTACCCTGTTCCCCTGAAAATCCAGTGTGATGATCCAAGAAATGTCAATGACATATAACTGATAGTCAAACGTGTACATAGTCAGAGAATGTATATGGAAACAAACCTGTCATTCTAGCACCTCACCCAAAGTGTATGACAGCAATTCTCAACATATGTTGCATTAACACCTGCAGCCTGTCACACCTGTATGTAAGACACAGGTCACGTATATAATAATTTATAAACATACCAGTGTACAATATAAGGCTATTGTGTAGTGTAATAATACATGTAAGAGAAAGACCACTGCAGTGACTAAGAATGTTGTGAAAACTACAAGAATATATTAGTTGTTAATTGACCTCTCTCTCTCACCCCTACCATATGTGCATAATAACCCAATGACACTCCTCAACTGATATGTGTACACTCCAAACTTTTGTTGGGACATATGTCCTAATGGTTTATAAATATTCACATTTGTTTCTATGCATGTGCCATGTTAAAATGCACCCATATCGGTAGCCTGTTGCCATCAATGAAACCTGCATGCTCCTGTAATGGCCACTGTTGTTCCATATATGCATGTGTTCTGCTTGCTCTACAACTGTGTTAAATCTGGTGTGTTGGGTTAATGGGAATACCTATGCATGCTGTTACAACTAATCCTGAATGGTGTTGACTGTTACTAACCCACATCTGTCATAAACCTGTGACAACACAGCTCGTATGGGAAGGCCGGTCCCAGCGGACCCATCTGTCCCACCTCAGCTGACCATGGCACCAGGCACCAGCACGTCTAGGGCCCAGCCTGGGCCCTCCTCCTCTGTGGGCCCTGCACCACCTTTGGGTGGAACCGCTGTAGGGGATGGGGCTCACCCCCGCCCTCAGAGCGGGCACGGAGGAGAATCTGCCACCCATCAACAGGTCTGGGCCGTCGTGCTTAGGGAGCTCAATCTGGAATATCGAGAGTGGCTACGCCAACTTGAGGGCTGAGTGGCGCTATTAGAAGGTGAGCCTGCCCCTCCTACACAGCCCCCAGCACAGCCACCTTCGGGGTCGTGAAGGTGCAGTGGTAACTGCCCATGGGTGGGGACCTCAGCCCCACTGTTTCCAGTTGGGGGCTCATGGGCTTGTGACTTTCAAACACCCCTACCCATCCAAGGTGTTTACCCCCCACATGTAACAGAAAAAAATGGAAGAAACGGGAAACAGTAACAAAAACCAATAACCAAATGAAGTTCCCCAATAACAGGAAAAAACGATAAAGGCAGTCTCACAGTGTAGACACTCTCACAATGTAAGCGATAATTTCAAGATATAACAGTTCCTCTCGTAGGACTCTGCAGTCCGTAGTGAACAGTCTCACAATATAAGAGAAAGTCTCCAGTTGTAACAAAATCCTCTCATATGACTATGCAGTCCGTAATGAACAGAATAATTTTATTCACACAAAACAAAAAAACAACAATTCAATTGAGCGCTTTCGTTTCCTCACCAGAAACTTCATCAGAATGATTCTTGCCACTGCACAAAAGCTTTTATACATCTTCTAATTGATTGATTGATAGATTAGTTCAGTAATTAGTGATGTAAGGAAACTTGATGATTTTTTTAAAAAAACAATGAGTAAGTGGTTTTAAAATTCACGTAGACACAGTTAATAACAAATAGTGACTAAGTAGTGTTTGCCTTAAAATTGAAAGTTATAAGATTGACAGAATGTTAAGAAATTTAAAAAACAAGCAATAAATTAACACATGGGTATGCTGGTATACTGTTGTTAGTCTATACTGTTTAACATAACCATAGTAATCACACAGCTAATAAATACAATTAACCTTACAGAATAAACCTATTCCTAACAAAATGTATATGTATATGTGTATAAAATCCATAAATTTTAAAAAACTATATGTTATACCCATAGTTGGTTAACATACATATTAGTTAAAATACTCTTTATATAATCTCATAATAATTCCATTGATAAATAAATAAATAAATAAAGTCACCTATAAATTTTCATGTGTAGTTTCGTATAAATACATATATAATTCTCATAGTATGTCTCATATAAAACATTTCATAAAACAATGATAATAAATGTATTGTTATTATGTATATATAATTAAATGACTAAGTTAATTTAAGAATATATAATTAAATGACTAAGTTAATTTAAGAAAGAGTTTACTAAATTAATAAATTAAAAATATATATTAATTATTAATCATTGTTAAAAAATTATTATTATTATTTTTGTTAAAAAATTCTAAAAGATAGGTATGTAGTGTGTATATGATGGTACTACGTGTGATTAAATGTAATAGGATTGTTATGAAAAAATGTTTATTTATACTTGTTTTTATTTATGTTTTACCTTATTAGCCCTTAGTTTGAGGGCTGGTAATATTGACACATGGTCATTCATCCCTGGCGGTGTATTAGAATCCAAACGGAGTTGCCATATCAATTCCCTATAACAAAGTAGTGATTCCCACTCTCCTCCTCTACTATTCTTAGGTATCATTTCTAATATCCAAAACTTGAAGTTAGCTATTATACAAGTGAGTGTATGTCTATATAGTGCATTTGTTTCCCTTTTTCTGTTTATATCGTACATGTGCTCATAAATTCTTTGTCTCAGATGTCTCTCTGTTTTACCTACATAATATTCCCAACAAAAGGTACAGTAAGCTAAGTATACTACCCCACTGGTGTAACAAGTGAAGTATTGTTTACTTTTAAATGTCATAGGAATGGTGGGTAACTTTAGTTCCTCTGTATTTGTAATAAAAGTACATTGGGAGCATCTCCCACAACGAAAAATACCTTTTTTATTATTTTTATTATTTTTATCTTTCTCCTTTTCATTTATTTCATACAAGTTTTTTTAAGTTGGGACCTCTCCTAAAACTATAAGTAATCTGTCTATTAAAAATTTCTAATCTGTTGGGCATGGTTTTAAAAAAATCCCATGTCTTGTTTATAAGTTTTCTTATTGAATATGTATTGACACTGTAAGTCATAACAAAAAAGGGCATGTTGTAGTGCGTTGTGGTATTTGGAGTGTTTGTCCCACTTGTAGTTGGAATGTAATTTAAAGAGCTGTTTACTGAGTTAGTCTCCATATTTGTCATATTAGTCTCCATATTTAACAAAGGTACATATTTTTCCCCCACTCCCTAGTCACATCTTCTTTTAAGGGAAGGATAATAGAATCTGGGTAACCTCTTTCTAAAAATAGTTTATGTACATAGTCCATTTCCTTGATGAAATCAAGGTAGTTAGAGGTCATTCTAGCCACTCTAACCATTTGTCCCTTGATGATATTTTTCTTTTGAATTGGAGGGTGACAACTATTATAGTGTAGATAAGAATTGGAAAAGCACTTTTTTCTAAAAATCTTTGATGTGTATCTATTTCTAATAATATCTTTTACTAATGTTACATCTAGGAAGTGAGTCTCTTCTACGCTATACTCATATGTGAATCCCAATTTTATCCATAAACGGTGAATTAAAAACAAAATTTTGTTCCCAAAAAAGCATAACCATTCTACAAGCTATATTCACACATTTTAATTGATTCATGGGATTTGCTTAACAAAATAAACCAAATACCATTCCAGGCTCAATACACTTTTTTAACTATTTTATTTTCTGTGATTCCACATGACACTGGCTTGGAATGGTTTGAGGCAATGTTGACTGAATTTAAATTCCTGAACAAACACGAATTTAGATTGGTGTTGGAAAATATTGAACTAGTACTTAAAAACAATTTTATTTATTTTCAAGGAGATATTTTTCACCAAGTAGACGGTGTTGCAATGGGGGCAGCATGTGCCCCCATATTTGCAAACATAGTTATGCTTTTTTGGGAACAAAATTTTGTTTTTAATTCACCGTTTATGGATAAAATTGTTCAATATTTCCGTTTTCTGGACGATATATTAATAATATGGAAAGGGACACAGGAAGATATACCGGCAATCATGGAATATTTAAACAATTCAACTTCATTTTTGGGATTCAGGGAGTGGGGGAAAAATATGTACCTTTGTTAAATATGGAGACTAATATGACAAATATGGAGACTAACTCAGTAAACAGCTCTTTAAATTACATTCCAACTACAAGTGGGACAAACACTCCAAATACCACAACGCACTACAACATGCCCTTTTTTGTTATGACTTACAGTGTCAATACATATTCAATAAGAAAACTTATAAACAAGACATGGGATTTTTTTAAAACCATGCCCAACAGATTAGAAATTTTTAATAGACAGATTACTTATAGTTTTAGGAGAGGTCCCAAATTAAAAAACTTGTATGAAATAAATGAACAGGAGAAAGATAAAAATAATAAAAATAATAAAAAAGGTATTTTTCGTTGTGGGAGATGCTCCCAATGTACTTTTATTACAAATACAGAGGAACTAAAGTTACCCACCATTCCTATGACATTTAAAAGTAAACAATACTTCACTTGTTACACCAGTGGGGTAGTATACTTAGCTTACTGTACCTTTTGTTGGGAATATTATGTAGGTAAAACAGAGAGACATCTGAGATAAAGAATTTACGAGCACATGTACGATATAAACAGAAAAAGGGAAACAAATGCTCTATATAGACATACACTCACTTGTATAAGAGCTAACTTCAAGTTTTGGATATTAGAAATGATACCTAAGAATAGTAGAGGAGGAGACTGGGAATCACTACTTTGTTACAGGGAATTGATATGGCAACTCCGTTTGGATTCTAATACACCGCCAGGGATGAATGACCATGTGTCAATATTACCAGCCCTCAAACTAAGGGCTAATAAGGTAAAACATAAATAAAAACAAGTATAAATAAACATTTTTTCATAACAATCCTATTACATTTAATCACACGTAGTACCATCATATACACACACTACATACCTATCTTTTAGAATTTTTTAACAAAAATAATAATAATAATAATAATTTTTTAACAATGATTAATAATTAATATATATTTTTAATTTATTAATTTAGTAAACTCTTTCTTAAATTAACTTAGTCATTTAATTATATATTCTTAAATTAACTTAGTCATTTAATTATATATACATAATAACAATACATTTATTATCATTGTTTTATGAAACCTTTTATATGAGACATACTATGAGAATTATATACGTATTTATACGAAACTACACATGAAAATTTATAGGTGACTTTATTTATTTATTTATTTATCAATGGAATTATTATGAGATTATATAAAGAGTATTTTAACTAATATGTATGTTAACCAACTATGGGTATAACATATAGTTTTTTAAAATGTATGGATTTTATACACATATACATATACATTTTGTTAGGAATAGGTTTATTCTGTAAGGTTAATTGTATTTATTAGCTGTGTGATTACTATGGTTATGTTAAACAGTATAGACTAACAACAGTATACCAGCATACCCATGTGTTAATTTATTGCTTGTTTTTTAAATTTCTTAACATTCTGTCAATCTTATAACTTTCAATTTTAAGGCAAACACTACTTAGTCACTATTTGTTATTAACTGTGTCTACGTGAATTTTAAAACCACTTACTCATTGTTTTTTAAAAAAAAAATCATCAAGTTTCCTTACATCACTAATTACTGAACTAATCTATCAATCAATCAATTAGAAGATGTATAAAAGCTTTTGTGCAGTGGCAAGAATCATTCTGATGAAGTTTCCGGTGAGGAAACGAAAGCGCTCAATTGAATTGTTTTTTTGTTTTGTGTGAATAAAATTATTCTGTTCATTACGGACTGCATAGTCATATGAGAGGATTTTGTTACAACTGGAGACTTTCGCTTATATTGTGAGACTGTTCACTACGGACTGCAGAGTCCTACGAGAGGAACTGTTATATCTTGAAATTATCGCTTACATTGTGAGAGTGTCTACACTGTGAGACTGCCTTTATCGGTTTTTCCTGTTATCTGGGAACTTCATTTGGTTACCCCCCCACATGTGTCATATACTGGCCCTGTATGCGTCTTGTGTGTCTTGTCTGTTAACCTACCCAACCTACCTCCCCAAATATACCTACTACCCCTCCCCAACATCCCACTCTCACCTGAAAAAAAAAAGGGTAATCTGTTCCCACAAAAAAATCTCGCCCCATACATAGCTGTACATTTCGCACACGTGTCCACTGGACACATGCAATCTGGTCTAGTTGGCATCACAATGAATATATGTTGTCCTCAACCCTCTCCCAGGGGTTTGAGGGTCCAAATGTACCTGCAAATATAGTGTATATACACAGCTGTTGCTGTAGAAGAAATGGGCAGCTATGGACCTTTCCTACACTCTTCCTGCACATGCCTAGCTAGTTTCCTACTGTTTTTCCCTCTTTGTGCCCCATTTTTCATCACTTTCCTATCAACCCCTTTTTCTTTTCTTTTAAAGGAATTAGCACGGGGGTAAGCGGCAGTAAGCACTGTTAAGCAGCAGTAAGTGGGTTTGCACAGGTTTGCGCGGGGGTAAGCTATGACTACACAAGTTGAGGAATTTGAAGCTAACTGACTGTAAGAAAACATAAGCGGAGGTTGGCAGTGCTTACCGTAGTGCAAACCTGCTTACAACTGCTTAAAAGTGCCTTAATCACTCTGTAGTCAACTTCCCTTGTTATGCCCAGCAACAAAATAAACTGCCTCTTCAATGCTCGAACCCAGGACCCTGCACTCCATACACAAAGTGATTTACCACTAAACCATGGCAGACAAACATAACCTGAAGTTTTCACAAACATATCATGCAGCACAATCAGTCAACAGTACAGGAAATGTATTAATATCATACCACACAACCTGTTAATGCAAGAAGTCTGGACAAAGTATGCCACACTGTGGGTACAAATAGGGATATATGTCAACTAATGCTCTAATACACTTAAAATGTTGCTAGTTACACAGTTATATGTATTAGAACACATATGCAGAAGGAGATGAAGTCTGAAACACAAAAGTGTTGGCACATATATATAGATATAGCCATATGAGATATATATAGGTACATACACATATACACACACAAAAGGTATCAGTAGCCATACATATGTAGAAGTAGTGTGGAAGTACTGGGTGCAAAGTATATCCCTCAGCCACAAGCCCTTTAACTGCCACCTGTGAAATGTGTAGTGTGGCAACCATTTCCACAAATGAGAATACTGACATTAAACATTTACCCACCCACAATTCAAAGGACATGACATGACGCACAGGTATGCATACACAGATAACCTTTATTCTTGTACTATATAATAATGTATGCCAGTACTTACACCACATAAGGTTTGAAATATGTAATCAGTGATGAATACAAGGCCCACACAAAACAGTAGATGCAAGCAATGTGTATATATACCATACTAGGCTGTCTCGGCCAAGGCCTTCAATTAGTACAACAGTAGAAACAGGATTTGCCTTCAGGATACGTAACAATCAACAATTACAGATGCAGTTCAGCAGCCTCCAATTACACCCTGTAGTCAAGCCCTATGGGGAAAAGTAGCACTTGTGTTAATGTCACAATATATTGTAGTTATGTACATTGCTTAACCTAACATCTCACTATCACACTGAATGACCCTCGTCTTAACAGTTATATCCCTGAAAAGGTGTCATAGCCTAGGTTAATGGCATTGAACCCCCCCCCCCATAAAAGGCTGTACAAGGGCAACGAACACTGTGTACCACACACTTACCTCTGGAATGTACAAGGGCACATATGTGTCCTCCATCTGTTGCCCCCATATATATGGACTTGGCCCAACAGTTGGTGTGGGAGTCCATGACATGACTGGGATGATAGCAGTAATGCTAGTGGTAAATAATGATAGTCCATTACCTAACAACCCTTACTCTATCACAGCAGGACAAAGACTGGCATATATGTGGAGGACAGAGGCAGGAACGTAGGGCCATATTTGCATTATTGCTGTTACACACCCTGGAAATTGCTGGTGTTACGGGATTCATTGCAGAATACCCTTATGCAGGAATATGGCATTGAAATACAAATGGATGTAACCATGTACTGATAGCACTCAACAGACAGAATGCCACAGATATATCT
This sequence comes from Protopterus annectens, assembly GCF_019279795.1. NCBI lineage: Eukaryota > Metazoa > Chordata > Ceratodontiformes > Protopteridae > Protopterus > Protopterus annectens. Next base: position 239,254,819 of record NC_056737.1, read on the forward strand.
GAGACAATACCTGTGTGGTGCACAGACAAAACCTAGCAGGCAATCCCCCTGGTATCATATGGATAGCGCCACAGTTGAGAGCTATGCAGACAGACAACATTCCATGAAAAAGTACCATGTACACAGAAACCCTGTAAGAACAGCAAGATACAATGCACACAACAACACTACTCATGCTGTCTGTAGGTCTGGAACCTTACCCAAATGTGGATTTGGCCTGTGTCTGCAGGTTCTGCTGTAAGAGGTATTGATACCTGCTGTCTGTAACACTGATGTCCACACAGGAAGGATGCCATCTATACTGGAAAGGTGAAGGGACAACGCCCACAGAAGGCAGCAATTTAAAGTACAGGGTTGCCATGACAGTGGTTATCTAAATTACTACACAGCAGGCTGCATGCAATTAGCAACTGGTGGACACTGACTGGTGCAGAAGCCACCACCTGATCATGTGCAATACCAACAAAAGCATGCTGCACTCTATTCAAACCAGCTCAATCACTCTACTGGAGAGACTGAGAGGGAGAGAGAGAGTGAAAAAAAACTTCAAAAAATGTCACAAAGCTCAGGGTTGTGTTACAGTGGAAAAACCATAGCAGGTATGTGAAACAGATATGCATTTACTTGCATGTAGTATGTGAAATGGAATAATAGGATGTATTATGTGAAATGATGTATATGTGCCATCAGTACATGTTCCTGTAATGATGTTCTGCTCAACAACTGCACTGGACAATAGTGTCAGTCCCTGTGGGCAGTGGGACATACCTGTCAAATGTGCAGATCAGCAGTGAGTGGCAAAGATGTGACCCATGATATCTGTGTTCTGTAAATTACTGTGGCCAATGGCTGGTGGGGGTATTAATACTGCCATGAGAGACACATGGGTGAGAGACCACACCACCTGCAGGACAGTCATGTTAAAGTGTAGCATAGCATGCCCAACTGCCATAGCAGTATAATATGCTTATCTAAAGTTTGTCACCATATGTACCCCCCTAATGTTAGTCTGTGTTCATATGTGACACCTGTCTGTGTTGCAACAAGGCAGAACAGTTCAGCTGTGAAGTAAAGAGAGTTACATGACTGTGGTCCAGATGTTCGTATGCACCCCACATACAGTTACATATATGTGTGATACATATTCACAGCTGTGTATGTCTACAGAACCTCGGACAGTTATACATTTATATAGGTATATAAACAACACATAATAATATCTACACATATATGCACATATGTATATATCAGTGGCGGATTTAGGCATGGGCGCAGGGGCGCGCGCCGGCCCCTTTTTAAACTTGCTTTTTTTTTAATCAGGACGTGCATATTTTCTTCCCAAAGAATCCTGTCACTAGTGCGCCTAATTAATACATCGGAGATGCGATTGGAGGTTGCAGTCAGATTTTTGTTTTTACGATCCTCCAATCGCATCTCCGTTGTAATTTAGGCACGTTGATGATTGACAGCTGTGATATCGCCGTGAGTAAAAGCTTGGTTAACCATGTGATAAGTCAGAAGACAGTTTAATTTTAAAATAAGAACAGTTGGACAAACGTGTTTGAAACTGCTTGTCCAGTGTGAGGGAGTGATCTGCACTGAGGTAATTATTTGCTAATTCTTTTACTGTATTGAACCATTCAAGGAGCCAATGAAGCGGTACAGTTGAGCGACTGCTGGGTTTGGCGTGCTTACAGCATAAATTATGCAGAGTCTTCTAGTTGTGGTTTAAATTGAACTTAAAAATGCAGCAATATTGTTTATAAAATATGAAAAACAAATTTGTAAAAAAGATGTTTTGTTCTGTGGTTGGAGAGCGGACATTATACTTTGTTCTATAGAGGGTACACACTTTAAGTGTAGTAAAATCTTTTTAGATGTACATCATATTTTCTAGTTTACACTAAAGCCGGCATTGACAGGCCGCAGTAGCAGTGCTTGTTTTTAATTATGAGTAACGGGAAGCCAAGACAGTGATGTGCCTTCTACTGCAGAATGCAGATTCAACCGTTCTGCCACTCACACTGTTGGAGTACATTATTATTGTTGTTATTATTATTATGGAAATATTAAAACAGTGTCGTCGGGGGATTAGCTTTGGAAATGTGTCATGTACTCAGAAACTGGCCTGATAACATTTTTGCAGGACAATGCTGTAGTACGCATAAATGCTGTAAGCCCTTGTCAGGGACATTCAGTTGCTCAGCCCTAAATAACAAGACAAAAAAAAAAAAAACGCTCTGGATGACAATCTGAATCATACCCTAAAACCCTTTGATTCTAATCAATTACGTTAATAACCTCTAATTTAGTACTACTGTATTTATGCAGGAATGTATTTATCTGTACAACAAATGCACAGTCAGACTGCAATAGTCGCAATTTAAAAACTGCTTGCCCAACAGTGGCCGGGTCATGGCTGGAAAGGGTTGAAGTATTCTACTTCACCCAGTTAACAAAACTATAAATAAAATAAAAACCTTAAACCTCAACATGAAATTAATTCAGAATCTACAGAAACATTCAGCTTGCCTTTATCATATTCTGTTAGTCTTTTAACTAAACGGCTTCAACTGACACTTGTGCATGTTATTTTCCTGAAGAATCACTTTCAGTACTTGAAAGATTATTCCCTGTGTATAACGTAAAGCTGTGCAAGTGCAGAAAACTGGGGATGACGGAATGAATATCAAAATGTTGTTACACACTAAATCGATGCGTCACATAAGGAAGCATACCATATCTTTAAAAACACTTCCCGCACTTCACTATCACTTTCACATTATCAAATTTAACCTGAAAAAGATCAGTAACAGGAAAAACACCTCAGTAAACGCAATGCTACAAGGTAAAATGTTCAGTCTCATCTCCAAAGTCTCCTTATGCTAGAATCAGAATTTAAAAAGATAACATACAAGCTCTGTTTATCCTATTTAGGGTAGAACAGTCCACATGAAACAGACTCACTTAAGTTTATTTTTAAAGATGTTCTGCCATCCTTTCTTTAACTGAAAAAATGTCTGTTTACATAAAATCACATATGTTTCACTGTAATGTGTGAAGTTCATGGCAAACTCTTTTTCCCTGTCCGTTTTCATATGAAACACGAAGAAATTCAAACAGTATTGTACTTCAGATTACTAAAAGTCAATGCTGGCCAAAGCATAACCGTATCAGTAAAGCATCAGCTAAAGACCGTCACCATGCCAGCGTACTAGAAACTGAACAACAATCATACTCCACAAAAAAAAAAAAAAAACAATGACATTTTCAAGGAAGTAGTTTTTCAGAAGCCGATTTACATTCACAGTTTTAGTATGTACACAACACCAATGGTCCACATTCTAGTCCTGCTACGAATAATACCCAGTACTCACCCCCAAAACATCCTGGCAGCAACCATCAGCACCCGTGGTTAATTTTAGCATACAATAAATATTTCGCACAAAGCGAGCAAAGGGTATTTTGAACCATTTTTGTAATAAATTACTCCAGTACATAATCAAACGAATATAAGAGCATACTTTATACTGTAAACATTGGTTCTAGACGATTGTCACCGTTGAATTGACACCGCGACCCCATGCGCAAAAATGAGAAACGTGGTTGAAGCTGGATGGACGGATATTTTTCAGTTACTGTATTTTAGTAGGCATATGCTCAGTTGTTTTTATTGTCTGTGAATAAACTGATAACTGGGTGCTATGATTAACCTTCCCAGCAACAACAGCATTTAATAAAAGTCATTCAGGTAGTTTAAATTTGCTTAAATGTTATTCCCTTTTTCTCTGTGCCTCTGTTTACATTATGTAAATTACTTTCAGCTTGGTAGCATGATGGTGCCAGACTTGTACACTTAGCTACGGCTTTTGGAGGGGAGGTGCAAAGGATGTAGCCAGTTATCTGTACTCTGGGCATGTGTCAGAAACACAGAATACTACAGTCCAGAATTTCTGTAACTGTCTAATACTTAGTCTTGATCTGCACACAGCATGCATAGAGATAAGAATATTTGTCATAAACAGCCTTTGTCGTGGTTTTACAGAATGGCAGCTGAAAGTGGTGTGTGCCTTTTGAGTGCATAAGGGACAAGGTATACGTTTTATTTAGATAAAAGCGAGTGCTTAACAGAAGTTTGGGGGGTTACACAATGTGCACAATCATGTGCTACATCCATTAGAATTAATGAGTTTCAGTGTAAATCTTATTCAGTTGTGAGGATGTTTAATTATATGGTATTGCATTATGCACTGTCAATAATATTTGCGAAGATGCAGTCTGAAGTACACTGTCTGTATACCTTATATGTCTTTGTAAATTACCATGAAATTACCATGACTGAATCATTGTGTGTGGTTGCTTTTTTTTCATTGCACATATTCATTTGAACATTTTTACACATTTAAAATGCTTCCATGGGCAAGAGGCTGTTGAGAGATCTGTCATGATAATTTTTCTGAATGTGTCTGTCCTACTTTACAGCAGTGTTCACTACTTGTACTTTGGCATGTTTTTTTTTCCTTTTCTTGAAAGTTGTTGAGTCAATATTTTGAGTTGACTAAACCTTTTGTTTCCTTGGGCATGTTCATGCTGAGCCCGTGTGTGTGCCGCATGTATATTTTTCATCTTCTGTTCTCATTGCTGTTTTTCTAAACTGCACTGTCTGTGCTACATTGTTTTTATAAAGAGATGTAATATTGTCAAAGAGGGCTCATCCTGTAGCAGTAATTACATTTTTCTCAGTTTATACTTTGCCTAGTTCATCCTAGTTCCTGCTGTGATGGGTACCCATTCTTTTCCAGTACGGCCTGTTTCATGTTTGTTGATTACCACTGTTTTCATTGCTTGATACGAGTTTTTTTTAGCATTGCACTTTCTGTATGCTGCCACACTGAAATGTGGCTGTCTAGGCGGTCACACAGTCATCACATTTTTCAGTATGTGGCATCTTTCCATATGGTTTCAGAGCATCTATAGTAATGCAGGCTTGCATTTGTTCCCGTTTCCTAACACCCAGCCCTGAGAACATTGTGCCATAGGCGTATACTAGGCTAATGACCGCTAAGGCCTATATAAGCCTGGCCGTACAACCTAAATGTATCTCAGAAGTTATTTGCCATAGAGCTTACTTTAAGGGAGTATTTTAGTTGGGACATGATTTATTGGCTATCTCTGTCCATCTGAGACATAGGTGTAATACAGAGGATGAATTTCCGATTTCCCATCCACTGGCCTAAGTTGAGCTTGAATACAGTTAGGAAGGGGCTCTGCTTCTTATGGATGTGATGCCTATTCCAGAGTGGGGATTTCTGAGATGCATACCTGTCCCACCAACATGTCCTATTTAAGTTGCAAGCATGAAATCCTTAGATTTAGTAGTTCAGGTGTTGTTCCTTTTGTTGATATGCAAAAGGTCCATTAGACTGGGATCCAAGGGTGCCTTGTATGCCAGGCATAAATTGCCTGTCAGCAGTTGTAGAAAATAAGAGTATAGAGGTGGGGGCTTTGAGGCAGTCTGCACAAGATATTGTGTTGTGTTTATACCCAGTATACTTTGTTTTTGTGAGGAACCTCTGTGGGCATTTCAGTTGATGGGTATGCCTGGTCAGGTACATACAGAAGAGGGCATTATACTCAATGATGGGTATGATAAGGGCTGAGTACAGTAGCATGGTCTAGATGCCAAGCCCTTATAAAATGAGTGACAGAATAATTGTTTTACCACCTTTGACATATGTTGGTCAAAAGCTAGATTACTTTACTATTTACATGAGTCCCCAAATCCCTGACTACTGTGTCTACTTTTAGGGGTACTTTATCAATGAGAGAGTGTCTCTCATAAGCCATAGCTTTGGCACTAGTCATTTGTCTTCTTGTAAGATGTTAGTATCTTAAGGGGGGGACTTCTACAATTGCTTGTAGCTTGCAATCTGCAAACTTGGTAAGCCGGAGGCCCTTGACATTGGCTTTCACTTCTGAAAAATAAATGCCAAAGAAGAGCAGACTCAGCACAGAGCTCTGTGGGACTCCACTGGTTACTGGCCTTATTGTGGAGGTGGTCTGTCCAATCCTTACTTCCTGGGCCCTGTGTGCCAGCTGGCTGTCCAGTCAGTTACCGAAGGGTTTATGCCTAATTCCATGAGTTTGTTTGTGATGCCAGAGTGGGGTATTACATCAAATTCCTTAGCTAGGTCAAGGTAGGCAGACTTTCTCGCTTCCACGGTAGTAGTCAACTAACCAGACTGCGCCCCCCCCTTTGCAAATTCCTGGATCCGCCACTGTATATATATATATATATATATATATATATATATATATATATATATATATACAGACAGATAATTACACACATACATATATATATATTTATATATATATATGTGTGTGTGTGTATATATATATATATATATATATATATATCTATATATATATATATATATGTGTGTGTGTGTGTGTGTGGGTGTGTGTGTGTGTGCGTCTGCATATATATATATATATATATATATTTATATATATATATAAATATATATATATATATATATATATATGCATATATATATATATATATATATATATATATATATATATATGTGTGTGTGTCTGTGTGTGTGTGTGTATGTAGGTATGTGTAGATATATATATATATATATATATATATATATATATATATATATATATATATATATATATATATTTATGTCAATACATGTCCCCTGCCATGACATGTATGACAGAACATCACACATCAATACACAACATACCTACACACCAGTACATGGCTGCAAGGTGGAATATGGAGTGTGGTCTGTAACCCATCTTGGGAACCCAACGCAATTGTTTGAGAAGATGGGATATATATGTTGGTGAAGGGTATTAGGCACATATTGGTATGCAGGTCTGGTTGGGTGACAAACAAGACAGCATACAGGGCTGGTATATGACACATGTGGTGGTTAAACACTGTGGACGGGTAGTTACATTTGGAATGTGGAGGCCATTGTGCCCTCACATGGGAACAAAGGGAACATGGAGCCCACCCATGGACAGTCACGGCAGCATCTACATGGACATAAAGGTGCCTGGGCTGTGGGCTGAACAGGAGGAACATGCATGTCAAACCCTGTGTATGTGTACTGCATGCCTCCAGGTGATGTAGCACATACCCCATGTCTCTGTGGAGCTCCTTATGCACAAGACCCTGGACCTAACTGAGTGACAGACATATGTCTGTTTGTGCTCCATGGGGGGACACACCATCCCCTGAGGTGGTTCCACATGAAGGTAGTGCCGGAACAATAGATAATGAGGTTCCATGGTGGGTCACGGATGTGATGTGGACTGGTAACATATGCACATTAAGTGGGAGTGGTGTTCTTGTTGGCAAATAACCCCTACACATACTGGTGTGTAACTGTCATGGAACATATGTGGGTTGTAATAGTCCACACAATCCCAGAACATGCCCAACAGAATGCACAGATATCCCCAATATCACAGAATGGCAGATGTGTAGCAATCACATAGCAGGCATACCACAAGCAAATGGGGAAACATACTGGCAGTGACAATGGCATGAAGGTGAAATACTCTGTAACAGCCCAACAACTCTAGTGTCCCCACAGGGAGCATGTCAATAAAGACATAGCAGAAAGTGTTGTACAATACAATCCCCGGGATTCAAGAAGCTCTGCGCGAGGACGGTTTTAGCTTTGTGCCAAGTATCCTCACTACAGATGGGGCAGCAGCACCATATAAATATGTATGAGGGTGCGCTGCCGCACCCTCGACATGCACAGGAAACGTATGCGAGTGCAGAGGCATGTACAAGTGCTCTACGGAATCATAAACATGCCCCAACACTTGCAAAACCTACTATGCCTACTAGTTAGAGCCCGCCCCTAATAGTAAGTCAGTAATTCAGTGTCCGTGGATACCAAAATGTATGCTAAGCATACAAGAGTGTCAACGAACAGTGAAATAAAATCGAAGTAGTAAACACACAAGCACCCTGTCCCTAGAACTTTCACAATTAGATTCCCTGCCCCTGTGTCCCTATTACACATTTGAATTGCTGCAATATCGAAGGTGCAAGCAAAGCGCAGCGTGTCTGCACATTGCTGCCCTCCGCCGAGCGTAGCTTGCACATCATATTCAGTCAAACAGAGAAAAACATACAGAATCAACTTAAGTGTCAATAGTGTAGTGTTCAGAGCATCTGCCTAACAAACAGGCATTCACAGTTTGAGCCCAACAATAGCATATTTCATTTTCCATGTGGAATGAATGCCGTTTTGCCATAAAATTGACATAAGAGTAACGCATGAGATATTTAACTTAAATATCATTCAAGCAAAGTGGCACTGTCATAATGAATAAGGTACTAGTAAGCAGGTGTAACCACAAATAAGCAGCAGTAAACACATATAAGTACCAGTAAGCAAGTCTGAGTGCACTTGTGTGGGTCTAAGCAGTGCCCAGCATAGGAAATGTATATAAGTATATACAGATATATAATATATATACATATATCTATCTATATATATATATAAATATATATATATATATATATATATATATATATATATATATATATATATATATACACACACACACATACATATATATATATATATATATGAAGAAAGAACGATGTAACAATAAAGCATACAAAAAGAATGAGAAGGGAATCAACAGCAACCCCAGCATTATATAGCGCTGTAAGCGTATGTCATATTCAGCTGGGCAGGAGTGAGCAAAGCACTGCTACTCACACCACAGGCAGGATATTACCAGTGGGAGTAATGTTGCTGATTTGCTAAGTCTACTTTACACACAGGGGGTAGTCCCTGGTGGGACTACCCAAAAACTGATAGACCATTTGGCCATCCGACCATTACACAAGCAAGGGCAGGTATGTTCAAGGATTAAATGGTGGGAGAGCCTGAGAATACATGGGTTGGGACAACATACGTGTAGGGCCCCTAATGCTCGGGAGAGGGCAATGTGTGGAGGTGTGCTATGGCTGTGATAACAAGTGGACAATGGATGGTATGTGTGTATTTTGAACACGGGTGGGGTGGAGGAACTATGGGTATGAAATTATGGAGCCAGGCGTGCCAGGGTTGGATGGGCTGCTTCTAACTGGACTGCCCCATGGAGGTCAGTGAGTTTGTTATAAGTATATATGCATACACACATGCAGACATCAATATGTAGAAGTACATTCTCTGTAACACATTCATTCCATTTGCAGGCATAAATAACATGAATGTGCCCTTACAAACCTCGACAGTAGATAGAATAATAGGTTGTGCAGAAGAGGGATAGGACGAAACTGCTAAAACGCAGAAGTGTGCACACTGTCAGAAGTCAGTGCTGTGCTGAAAGTAATCAAATGTGAGGACTTTCCCACACATGGTATCATTCCTGTGATCTGCCTGCTACAGCAATGCCAATTACTAAACAGGTCTATTTGTAAAAGAAATACGCTGAACGCATACATAATTAGGCTCTCATGTGTAACTTGTGCATTACCACATAGTCATACTTATTAATTTATTGTAGTGTCATGTTAACAGGAGTAAGGATGTAATGAAGTATAGAGTCTAATCTTGACATAAACACATGCATGTCCCATGTGGGACAATCCAAAAATTGTGAATAGTATTCTTTTGGTCGCTCATGTCACCAATGTTTGTGGACTAAACGTTTGGGAGTTCTGGGGATACGTGGAGTGAGTCAAGCGATGGGATGGATCTATAGGAGTAGGGAGTGGCCAATGTGTAGTGGTGTGGATACACCACGAATCTGACTGGAGAATGGATGACTGCAGTGTTAGGGAGGTGTTGGGGTGTGTGCTTGGGGAAGGAGGAGCCATGGGTATATGAGTATATATGCAAATGAAGCAGCAGAGCAATAGTGTATTGGTTAGAGCAACCGCCTAACGAACAGACATTCCCGTACCGAATCCCACTGTATCACATACCATTTACCATCGGTAATCTGTACATGAGCATATTGCGACATCTGTCCACTGTATAACCTGCAAATATCAATTAAAAGTTAACTGGAGTGAAGTGTCAGTGTCATAATGAATAAGGCACTAGTAAGCAGGTCAAGCATATATAAACACCAGTAAGCATGTGTAAGTGCGTTTGCACGGGGTATGCATTGCTTTACAGACACACACACACTCACACACACACACACACATATATATATATATATATATATATATATATATATATATATATATATATATATATATATATATATATATATATATATATATATATATATATATATATATATATATATATATATATATATATATATATATATATGTGTGTGTGTGTGTGTGTGTGTGTGTGTGTAGATATGCACAGATACAGCTATGATAGGAAACAGCACACAAGAATGACATATGTTCGCATGCTATGCCAATGGAAGTGAGGAGCCCAAGCAAGAAACATGGAACACGTAGCATGACCTTCCACCCCCCCCCCCAGCCAGTCACGGGAAACATACACGCAAACAATGTAAAGAGTCCACTGCTCTCCAGACCACAGGCGGGATACAACTGGGGGGGTACACAGTGCACCCATGAATTCTAATCTTGGAACACAGACAGGAGCTGCAGAAGAAAGAACGATGTAATAATAAAGCATACAAAAAGAATGAGAAGGGAATCAACAGCAACCCCAGCATTATATAGCGCTGTCAGCGTATGTCATATTCAGCTGGGCAGGAGTGAGCAAAAATTGGCAAGACCAAAAGAAGGTGATAGACCGAACATTCTGGCTGGGGTGTATACATACTCAGAATACAAGGGTGGGAAACCCTGATGACCCATGGGACGAGACAATTGTATGAAATTGGTCCCGTGAAGTGGAGAGTGAGCAGTGTGTAGTGGTGTGTCCAGAACAGACTAGGACCCAGAGTAAGGATGGGTGCTGTTGAGGAGGTGCAGGTGTGGGAACTATGGGTAGCTACTTATGGGTTTAGGTGTGCAGGTGTTGGCTGATGTGGGCCTATATGGACAGCCCTATGGATGTAAGCGAATGTGTTCATTGGGCAGATGCGTCACCCAAGGAGCAGCCACACCAACTACGAGTCCCACTGCAGCAAAGTGTAATCTATATGGCAAGGAACGGAATAACCAGATGTAGACGTATATATGTAGAGGTATGTGTGTGTATATCTACCCATAGTGACATAGAGATAAGCCACTCCCTCTCTGTAGTACAAATGTATACATACAGAGACAGAATACAGATACATACTCACTTATAAATATATACATATGCAGACACCCATAGACCCATATGTTGTGAGATATATATATATATATATATATATATATATATATATATATATATATATATATATATATAATATATATATATATATATATATATATATATATATATATATATATATAGACAGCAAAATATAAATATACATGTATGCATACATAAAATATATATATGTGACTGCAAATATACACATGTATATAGCTAGGATATGATACAGCAGTTACGAGTAACATATGTTCGCAGGATGTGCATATGGGGGTGAGGGGTCCAATAAACAAACATGTAACACTTAGCATCAACCCCCCCCCAACCATCCCAGCTAGGCCAGTGAGACATACAGACACACAATTAAGGTAAACATGCCACTGCTTCCCAGACCACCGGCAGGATACTACCAATGGGAGAGACCTTCCAGGTCTAATCTTGAAACATAGACATCGATGTTCCTTGTGGGACACCATAAATTAATGATCAGAGGCAGTCCCGGTAATGACTTATCAAACTGGGCTGTAGATGTACACGGACCAGTAGGTTGCGCAAGTCTGATAACCCATGGGTCGACACAACGTACGACATGTGTCCTGACACGGGGAGAGTGGGCAGTGTGTAGTGGTGTGTTTTTACACCACCTGCACCCACAGTAAGGATGAGTGCTGTAGAGGAGAGGCAGGTGGGGGAACTGTGGGTATGCAATTATGGGCTTAGGCGTGCAGGTGTTGGCTGGCACAGTCGTATTAGGACCACCCCGGGGATGTAAGTTGTTGTTTGTCTTTCAACTTTTCCCAGTAAGGGGTCACCACAGCGGAACTCCGGTCCACTAATGATTGGCGTAGATTTTTACAAAACGCCGAGGTGCCAGCTCGACGCCCAACCTTCAATGAAGGCATGCCCATTTACGCAATCATGTCTTTCGAACGCTACCCAACCTCAGGGAGGACATGCAGACTCCACACAGAAGGCACTCCCAAGCCAAGCCGAAAATTAAACGGGAGAACCTCTTGCTGTGAGGTAACAACGCTACCGCTGTACCACCGCGGCATCAGGCATAGCTGACACCCATACCTCTCAACCTCCACTGGATAGGACATAAACCATTGGGGGAACAAATAGGGACCATACCTCTGAACTGTCCCCGATTTCCAGGGATCTCCCCGATTTCGATTCAATTTCTAATTCTGTCCTACTTAATCCCTCCTAAAACTAGTGACATTTGAAGGAAAGGTGGTGAATTACATGTAATGAATAACGACAACAATTAAGAGTTATCAACATCATTTACCTCAGAAAATGTGTATGAATTCATATGCTCTGAGTCTGTCAATGTGTCAGGTTAATAGCACCAATAATTTAAATGTGTCCCTGATGTTGTTATGCCATGTCCCTGATACAGTTTGTATTTTTTCCCAATTGTATGAGAGGTCTGATAGGGACAGAAAGCACATATTCCACTGACAACCTTAGAAAGATGATAGAATTTAGGTATGCAGTAGCATGACTCGGCTGAAGGATGTGGGTTCCAAAACCCAATTACTTGTTTGTATTGAAGAGTGTTAGTTCCCATGTATTAGCCAGATGGGTGCAGACTGTAAGAGGAACACACCAATAATATGAACAAAACTCTGGACAGGCTGTGGATTCTGTACAGTCGAACGGCATGCTATCGCCTAATGGGCAGCCATTCCTGATACTGTAGGCATGTAATCCGATGTCATAGGCATCCAAGGTAATATTGTAGTCCTCATTCCCACCCAGGGGTGTGAGTGTCAGATGCAAACAGCAAATGCAGTGCATTTGCAAGTGCAGGAGCAAGCAGGTGTAAGCCTCTTTGGCTGCCAATATGAGAGTATTACACTGGTAAAGCAATGTAGAGGCTAACTGAGTGTAAGAAACTGTAACCAGAGGTTAGCATTGCTTAGCACCACGCAAACCCATGCACACCCGCTCACAACTCCTTTAATGTGCCTTAATCACTCCATATCCAATGGCCTTGTTCTGCCCAGCAACAAAATAAACGGCCTCTGCAAGGCTCTAAACCAGGCCCCTGCACACACAGCTATTGTGATTTCCCACTAAGCCATGGCAGATATACAGACATCGGACCCTTATCACAAACATATCATCCAGCGCAGTCATTCAACAGTATAGGAAATGTATTCCATCATGTAGATGTATGTGTGAGTGTTTATGTCCAGCATATAGATACATACATATATATAGATATATCGGGAACATCCCATGTGACAACAAAGCATTACAAAGGAATGAAAAGGGAAACACCAGCAATGCCTGTATTATGCAGTGGTGTCCTATGTAATATCAAGACTCCCTCAGACAGACATGTGTCATTAATACACGCAAACATTTGTACATTAGCCATATACATCACTCTGTGTATGTTATTTACATTAACACAACAGTTCCTGTCCAATCATTATGTGAGAACAGTACTCTTGCAAGGTGCTGTTTGCGACATCATCATCATCATGATAAAGGTAAATGGGGTAACCACAGAGGGACCGGTAGTGTTGTGTGTACAGTGGGGTCATCCACATCATGTGTACCTGGAACATTTAGGAGTCATGTGCATACTAGGATCGTGCGCCTGAGAGACAGGGGTGAGGACAACTGGAGTATGTTGTGATGCATATTAAAAGGGTTACATGTGTCACATGTGTGTGAAATGGACAGCTATGTATGGGGCAAATGTTGTTCTAGGAACCAATTGGCCTTTTGTTTCTGTAGGGTGAGAGTGGGATGTGGGGGGAGGAGAGTAGGCATGCTCATGGAGGATAGGTAGGGTAGGATGACAGACAAGACAGCATACAGGGTCAGTATATGACACATGTGGGGGGATACACCTTGGGTGGGGAGGGGTGTTCAGCAGTCACAAGCCCATGAGCCCCCAGATGGAAACAGTGGGATGGAGGTCCGCAGCCATGGGTAGCCACCACTGTACCAAAACAGCTGCAAAAGTGTCAGTGCTGGGGGCTGTCTAGGAGGGGCAGCTTCACCCTGTAAATGTGACATTCTGCCCTTGAACTGGCGTATCTGGTCTCAACACCCCTTATTGAGCCCCATATGCACCACATCTGGGACTGCATGGCAGAGAACATGTTCCTGTCTGGACCTGCTCCCAGGGGGGACAAGCCCCATCCACAGTGGCAGTACCACCAGAAGGTGGTGCAGAGCCAAAAGAGGTGGAGGTCCAAGGCTGGGCCCCAGATCTGCTGGTGCCCGGTGCCATGGCCAGCTGAAGTGGGACAGGAGGTTCTGCCGGGACCACCAAACCCATACAGCCGATGGTGTTGCAGTTTAAACACAGATGTGGCTTAGTAATAGTCAACAGCATTCAGGATTACTTATAACAGTGTGCATAGATATGACCATTAACCTAACACATACAATTTGCAGAGGAAGCACAACACATGCACATATACTGCATGACATCTGTACAAAGTGTAGAAGACTTGTGACTGCAGCTATGAACAGTGGCCCATTATTGGCATGTCACTGAAAACCCCAGACAGTGTCTGTCATACCACTGTTTCATGTGACATATATCCAGCCAGGGATGCAATGGCAGTAACTCATCACTATCACCATGTACTGGCTGCAATCCTCACACTATGCTCCTGCTGTTCACAGATGTGTGTTCAGTGAGTAACACAGGAAACAAATGGTTCCACATACTGACCAGTCCACAGATGGCCGTACAGATAGGGGTCCCTGACAAACAGAGCACTGTCATGTTAGTTTTAAAACATGCAGAATAGCCATTACCACACACAACTTGTTAAACAGGCAGTAGTCTCAATGAAGCATAGCTACACTTACATGCTGTAGTCATGTCTGGCACATCACCCTCCTGTCTTTAGGCTATTTCCCACTGTGTATGTTGTTTGAGGAACATCCAGATATCATCTGTGATGCCATTTACCAAACACCAGATCCAGGTACCACTCACAGTGACTGTCATGGGCAAACACCAAAATGATGTTCCTAGATATTGTACTGTGTTTTTCATGTGAATGGCTATGGGAACATCATCACAGCTGTTCCACATGCCATCAGCTAGATGAGGACTGCAATAGGTGCAGAGGCCATCACCTTATCATGACCATCACTTACAATACGCAAGCTGCTGCTGAGTAGGTGTACACCTCCACATCCACCAGAGAGTGTGTGGGAGGGACAGACCGATGCAAAGTACATCAGAGAAGGGCTAAAACCTAAGCATTATCTGTCACACACCTACCAGTACAGAGGTTCAAACCCCTGACTGACTAATCATTACTATTACAAGTGCATACAGTTACTCCATGTGCCACAAAGCTGACATGTTGGTGTGCTGTAAGAACATATATGTGTGTTGGTGAGAGACATCTGCAACAGAGATATAGCAGACATACATTAGGTGTAGCACACATGGCTGTCCACATGAACGGATGTCATTGTCAACACAACCACACTCTCTAATGGACTCAAATTGACACTCTTTGCCAGGCCCACAAATACACTCCCAAACTACTTAGTTTCCACACTGCAGTAATGCACAGGTACTACATGCACCACAGGGGATATCTGGAGGTTCTATGGGCTAGGGCATGTGAACGTGTTTGACATCTATCAGTATGCCAATGGGGAGTTATACTGGGAGTTACTGTGGTTGGGAGCATCATACCCCACATGCAGACACAAGTTGCCAGTACTGACATGCATGTGTGCATTGCTTCACAGGTTTGTAGTGGTTGGCTGGGCAAGATGGCTGTACAAGGCTGGGTGAGGGGTAATCCTTGGCATCACGCCACCCGAAAATGGTGTGCAGTGTGGTACAGGGGTGTAGTGTCTGTAATGTCCCACACAGATGGGTATTGTATGAACTGTCCTGACATCCTGGTTACCATTGTGTATGGCCATAGCTTTGCAATTTATGCCATGTCTGTGTTTGATAGTCCTTGACATGGACAGTGCCTGGGAAGTGCATGTCCCATAATAATGTACAGTGACATGTACAGGTGTACCTAGTTTAGCTGGCACATGTTGTGTACACAGACTGTTATCCTCCGATATGCCAATACTGGCCTAGTGTGGCAGGACCTGCTTATAGTCAGCAGGTTGACCCTACACCTGCATTGATAGCATGATACAGGTATTCCCTGGTGTCAGTGGCATTGGTCCATACAGGGCACATGTGTAAGGCATTGTATGGCCTCTGTGGATCACATTTGATGGCACCACATATGTTGCAGGCATCCAGTGGGGAACATAGTGAAGGCACATTGTCTGCAACTATGTGCCTATTGTACTGCTGTACAGGGTGCCATGCCCTCTGCAGCCCACTACAATCACACCATGCCTACTATCTGTCATCAATGTGCAGGGTACTAGCAACATAGTGGGATATTCTAGGCAAGTGTGTTTGTGTATGACACATGGGTTCAGGACGTATTCTGAGTAATAGTAGGGTTGCATACTTTGTTCACCAGTACTGTTGCCAGATGTAGGGGTATAGCTTGCCAACACAGTTCCTTGGCTGACTGACATCTGTACTCCTCGAGAGGTGGACATTGTGACATTGTGACATGCAAGATGGACACCATATAGGAAAACTACAAAATCCACTCCCCAACATGTCCAGTGGTTATACACTCACAGCCACCTCCACACAGGATCTGACAGTCAAACACACACACACACACACCTGCCATGTCCTGGAATAGAACCCCTACCTAACTAGTGTATCACACTACAGCATTATGCAGTTA
Source organism: Protopterus annectens (assembly GCF_019279795.1). Taxonomy (NCBI): domain Eukaryota; kingdom Metazoa; phylum Chordata; order Ceratodontiformes; family Protopteridae; genus Protopterus; species Protopterus annectens. The sequence continues at coordinate 239,271,899 of NC_056737.1, forward strand.
CAGCATGCGCTATGGAGATTACTGGGTTACAGCAGTTCCAGAGGTGCATGTTTAGATGGGTGACATCAGCAGGATTGCCAAAGTTGGTGATGTGAATTATAAAGAGTGTGCATACTCTAAAAGGCATTGTTACTTTCTCAGGCAGATACACACACACACACACACTTGACCTGTCTGAGATTAGAACACCTACCAAACTAGTTTAACACACTACAGCATTACACAGTTATAGCACGTGCCATGGAGATTACTGGGTTACAGCAGTCCCAGAGGTGTATTCGTAGGTGGGTGACAACAGCAGGATTGCCAAAAAAGGGCATTCCAAGTGCACTGCAGGTTGTACATGCCTGTTACCTGCATGTACCCGCTGCTTACTGTCATGAAAACACATTTACACCTGCTTAAAAGTGTCTTATGCAGTCCTAATTGACAGTATCAACAAGGCTTGCAGGTCTTGAACCCTGGACCATGCACAATGAGGTAACTGGATGTACCACTAAGCCATCTGGGTTGTACACATGTTGCATGGAGTCTATAATGCACATCCTACTACAGGTATTCCACAATACTGGAAACAAATGGGACAGTCCCTTTCTGCACATATGTACAGTACCCTTGAATGTACTCTACTCTGTGAAACAACAAAGACAAGTCTACATCTGTACAACTGTCATAACTACATATATATATATATGCATCTGTGGGATGTGTACACACACACATATATATATATATTCATATACACAGACACAGCCATAGCCATACACACACACATATATATATATATATATATATATATATATATATATATATATATATATACATACATACACACATCTGAACACCCTTTGTGATGTGGTACACAAAACAGAGGCCTCTCTTGTGTTATAACATTTAAATCATAAGCAGTTCACCAGAGAAGGGATTGTTGTTGTGTATGTGGAGTTTGGGGAGGGGAATGAAAGCTAATGTAATCTACCCCGGGGATTGTGGAGTTAGGGTGGGGGAATGATGGGTATGGACCTACACCCCAGCGACCACTTCTGTGTCACTGCTCGACATTGGCACAGGAAAATAACATACCCAACTGTAGTCGTGCTGGACTGTGTATTCTTTACTATTCCTATGTAATACTTTGTAGACACGGGTCACCACAGATGGCTACCATGGTGTGCTAAAAGACATTACACGTGTGTATGCCTGGCTACAGGGTAGTCACACACACAAACACTCACACACTTGCCAGTATTGTGCATACACATCTTGCCTATGTAAAGGTAACTAGTACAGTGGTATGCAGTTGGGGTATGTGCCACAGAACACATACAATTACACTTACTGATTCCACATCTGAGCTGGGTGACATCACAGGACCAATTACTTGCAGTGGGGCGGGGGGAAGAGAGAGGTTTAGAGGCTGACAAGGATAAAGGCCAGTGAAAAAGGAGGTATCTCTTTGGAATGCAGCAAAACCCGCTGTTATGACAGGATGCAGACACAAATATACTCAGCCATTTGCTGACACGCACACTCAGGGATTTGCTGAGATACACACAAACACACTCAGGCATTTGCTGTCACACACACAGTTGCCAGTGGTGGGATCAGAACTCCTGCCTATCTAAAGATCACTATTACAGTACTATGCAGCTACAAGATGCGCCACAGAGATTACACATTCCAAGGCAGTCAGACTGCCCTTCTACAATTGAGGACAACAACAGGGAGACTGACAGTCACGAAGTACATAGCTGTAGACCTGTGTGTTTAAAGTAGGTGTCCATTACAACCTGTATGCACAAACAAGACACATCATCCGCAGGTAGGCCTGAGAGGTATAGTTGTAGCACAACAGGAATCTGAACTGGAGTATGGCCATCTGTGGAATGGACAACTACTATCACTATACAGGGTTACAGTGGGTATGCTCATACACTTAGTAGCACAGGGCCATTTGGGATCACTATGACTACAACTACACAAGGTTATACTGGGCATGCTCATACACTTAGTAACAAATGGCTTGTTGGATGCACTGACTCAAATTACACAAGGTGGCAGTGGGTGCGCTCATACACTTAGTAGCACAGGGCTGTTTGGGATGCACTCTGATTCTAACCACTGAAGGCCACAGTGTGCATGCTCAAACACTTACATGTACAGAACATGTTGTAATGGACTCCAATTGTAAACACACAGGTTTACAGCTAGGTACACCTTACCTGTCAGTATATATGCACATCATACTGGTTTACTACCTGATACCTGTATGTGGCCTGTAAATTATATATCTGTGTCTGTGCTGTGTGATACACATGCATACATGTACATGAAGTACTGACATATATATGTTACATATACATATTCATGTATGTGTGGACATGACAGACATAGGTTACCTGGGTCGCACAGGTGGATGCTACCTACAGCATGTGTCACACACCTTGCTGCCCTGAAAGGCATACATTGATAGGATTTTGTGGACAGTGGCATTATATGTGGAACAGTGGCATGTGCAAGCATAATGTGTGAGCCACCTTGTGTAATGGTATTGAGGTGAATGTGTCAAGATGACCTCTCCTGGCTGTGTTAGTAGTTGTCATTATTAGCAGGACTGCTACCCTAAGTATATCTCACATTGGTCATATACACAAGTTCTGCTGCTGTCTGTCACCTTACATGGGGCATTTGCTACCAAGCATATTAATGCCACGTGCAGTGATGTCATGGTACAGGTGGCAACTGCTAGACCAAAACAATGAGCCAATGTCCTGCTGTTATTATGAGGTTGTCCAGTGTCTGTCATTCTGGGCTGTCATGACTGAACAATGAGCCTTCAACACAGAGCACATGCATCCATGTTACACGTGTGTGTGGATAATACCAAGGTCGCATTTACCCATATAGCCACATTCCAAGGCAAATGTCCTACACACAGAAGTAACACCCTGACACCTACATGACAATTGCATTGGATGCTTATGCTAACCAGTGCTAGATGTGTGGCTTTAGTAATCCATTTGCTCAATGTAGAACCTACAATGGGGAACACTGACATCTGTGCAGTAAGGAACACCTGGCTGAAGGCTCTGTAGTGCAAAATTGCACTACCACCATATAACTCAGAGCCAGACATCTGGGCCATAACAGTGGTATGGACCTTTCCAGGTGGTGGTGTACACATATTCATAAACGCTACTCTCATGTAAAGACCACTACTCTGACATAACGCATCACAGATGAGTCAGGTACAGGTGACAGTGGCAAATGCTGCATTCTAGGCTGTATCCTCATATACATCCACCACCTTGTTCCCAGACTACCAACACACATCCAAATGTGGTATGACATAGTATGGTAGACCACCAGATAACCCTCGAATGGTGGACTGTACCTAGGCCTACATCAACTGTGCAAAGTACCCATATACAGACACAGCTGCATAATGTGTTATGCAATGCAATAATACCACTGTTTGTAACCAGCTCAGTTGTACACATACCAGGGTCCCTCGGATGTTGTCAGCATTAACACAGTCGACTGTTGCTGTACACCAGTAAACAACACCCTCATGGTTGGATATGACCTAACTGTACCTACCCTGGATATGTACATCCCACACTCATGCAACATAAATTACATTACCATAGCTTTCATTTACCTTTCTACATACAGGTGGCTGCAGTCATTACACACATGCACATAGCAGATAGCATGTTAACAGTACATAGGGTTTGATATCTATGTTGACAGAGGTAATATCCCCTCTCTACTGGTCACCCATGACACCTATCATATCATACAACACCCCATGTGGCATGTATGTCTTTAGACATGTCCACCTAATGCAATGCCTACAAACATACCCAAAATAAGAGGAACATATGACCTACACAAGGCCTGTATTGACAGACTCAGGGAAATGCAGCTCTTCTCCGTATGTTACTGAGTAGTCACAGGTGATATATTCATGACATGTACAGCCATGTGTGGCCACAGTTCCTACATATACCCCATGTCAACAATTGCAAGCCATGCATGCTGTGTGCTGTCTGGATATTAGCCTTAGTACCACAATAGCCAGTACATGCTGAAGTGAGATGTTTACAAGCCACAGACTTCACACATGCTTGAATGAGTGTTCTGCCTAGCTATAACAGAGCACATTGCTAGCACTCTTCCAGTACAAATGAGGTGTGTGTAGCAAATATGATGTGCTCACTGCTGACCATTACAGTGCCCTGGCTTCACCATGGCACTGTCAAGTAAGAGTTTGTAGGAGCATGACATGGAATAATACTGTGTGTCACGCTGATATGTGCTGTTGTAATATATGTACACTTGGCTACTCAGTGAAAGTGGTAGTGTCCTACCAGTACATGAATACAACATCCATTATGGTGTAATGCTCGGCTATGTTTCACACGTGGCGTGGGGAAGGTGTGGAATGTATCCTCTTGACCTGCTAATGCACGTACTGATGTAGACTGCATATGTGTACATGTATTGCTGTTTGTGTAGATTCCATGTGTGTGCAGTGTCTGATGTCTGAAGGTGACTGTTGTCTTAGTACATCATGCTGTTGCAATACAGCCTCAACATTGCCAACTGTATATGGTGATATGCTCTAAGTACAGTAAGCCATACATGAGGTATGGACAGATGTTTGGACATGACTACTAAGTGGTGAGGCTTCTTTGCAGATGAATCATTACTGAGGACAGCTCACTGGTGTGTTACAACCAGTTCTACAATAACCTGTGTGCCTGCTAAGGTCAGGTTTTGTTAATTGAAGTGGAAGACAGACACTGTAGAATGCTGTAAGGGTGACACTGAAGGCAAACCTCATGACACCTGTAACAGTAATACCTCCCCTGTGCATATATTGTGCATATATCAGCACAGTAGTCAAAGGAAAGAGTCAGTAAGCATTGTACCGGATGTGATAATGCTGTATTTCTGTAGTACCTATCATGAGATAGGCAGGTGTTTGATTCACAGTACTGGCACGTGTCGGTGTGTGTCCATATATGTCACGTATGGTTGGGAATATATCCCACATATCACTCTCCTGAACATTGCTGTTGACACCAGTACAGAGTGAAGTGTAGAAAGAAAGGCAAAGGCAGGTGGTTAAACTTCACACATGTAAAGTGTTTGTATGTGTGTGGCATAGGTGTATATCTTTGTGAATGCCAGTGTGTGTGTGTGTGTGTGTGTGTGTGTGTGTATGGCTGTCCGTGTGTATGGCTGTCCGGTTCCTAAAGTGAGGCTGTATTTTACCATAGTGAAATGTTAATGCCCCCTCCCCCCATCCACTCAATGCAATCTAGCATCCCTTTTGATATCATCAATCATAGACAGGCATACTAACCACCTGTTAACATGTACACCCTGGGGTGTGACCTGTTGTTACATAGCCTACTGAAAGACATCCCTCTGCACATACACTCACTACTCTGTAGTATCCCTGTCGATGTCCTCGATCTTAGGCCATTCCAACTACCTGTACATGTGTAATCTCTGTAGCGCGTCTTGTAATTGCGTAGTACTATAATGATGATATGCACATAGGCAGGGGTTCTCATCCAAACACTGGCAACTGTGTGTGTGTGCGTGTGTGTGTGTGTGTGTGTGTGTGTGTGTGTGTGTGTGTGTGTGTGTGTCAGAGTGTATGTTACTGTGTCTGTGAATCCCTGAGTGTGTGGGTGTGTCTGTGTTTGCATGCTGTCATGGCAGTGCGTATTACTGCTTCCCAATGAGAAGCCACTATTTCCACTGCCCTTTACCCTTGTCATCCGGCATACCACTCTTTTATCCACTCTGCGCTCCAGGTAACTATACCTGTGATGTCACCCACTATGGATGTGACGGCTCTGAACACAGTAGCTTACTACACAGCTATCATGCTCTTGGATCATTAGAACAATAAACATAATTGAAACATGGGAGAATATAACTGTGATGTGGAAGCTACAAAGTGCATGCAGGTATTGTCATACTGACCTGTGGGTAGTCAACATGCACATATGGGACTCCCGCAAACACCAACATCCCCCGGCACATGCAACTACACCTGAAAGAGGAAGGCAGAATGTCAAGATCAACATGCTGTTAGTGTTGTTACACATGATGCATACTGTCAAACATACAAAATGCATTCTAAAACTGCAATACATGGTATGTCTGCTGCCTGTCAACACTACTCAACAATATTAATCTACAATTGTCTACCTAGTATGTTCACCCTGTGCATCAGACCATATGAACATGTCCCTGCACGGATGGCGTGGATGACAGGTATGGGGCACAGGCATCATTATATGCACAGGGTGATAATGTTTGCCAGAGGCCTAGGCTGTGCCATTGGATGACATCATGCATGTGTGTGTTAGGGCCTGTGATATCATTGGGCGTATGTGGATGTTATGCGTGTGTATTGAGGTGCCCTACATTTGTTTCCAGTGTGTGTGTATGCATGCACAATGGTCTGGCATGTGGCTGGCCTACACAGGGGTAATATTGACAACTGCAGACTGTACAAGGCAGGTTTCACAATTCACAGTGTCTGGCCATGGCCACGTGACCTGCGCCTGCCAGGGGTTGCACAGGCACTACCAGGCAGAGGTCCAGATTGGGTACTGTCTGATGACACATGTCCACTGTAATTGTGTCCCTGTTGGAACTGTCCAGGACCATGTGCATGTGGCCTGCTGTGTCCTGGTGTGGACTGCACAGCATCAGCTGCACTGCTGCTGCTACCACCACTATGGGAGCAGGCATGTGCAGTAGCATGTTCACGTAGACCTTCAACAGGTGATGTAGCTGACCTACGTCCACGTGCCCAATGCCTCACTCCCACCAGATGTTCCAGCACAGACATTCCACGCTCAAGGATTGACATGCCACTGTCAAGGACTCCCACCATGTCACCCAATCATCTATCCAAAACATCTGCAAGATGATGGTGAGCATTTGCAAGTGCCTGGATGTTGTCAGTTAATGAATGGACAGCAGCCCTCTGAAGCCTCAGACCTTCTCTGTTGTGCCATGCAGCACGTGCCTGTGCCTCCATTACAGCCCAAAACATGTGTCTGATGACTCCAGCTGATGTGCTTGGTCTCGCAGGGGCATGTTGGCCAGTGGTCCTCCTACGAGCAGCGCTGGGAACATGCCTGTGTGGGACATCACCAGTCTGTTGACTGGGATCATGGTGTGCAGACACACCTTCCATAGTCACCACACTTCCCTGTTCCATGCTACCACCCACCAACTGTCCTTCCTCTATGGCCGGTGGTGATGGGGTATGTGCAGGCAGGGGAACTGTGTGCGAGGATTAGGGGGAGACAAGTGGAATGGCAACCAATGGCACATATTCAGCCCCTGACAACCCTGCCTGTGCCTCAATCGCACTATCATCATCACTGCTAGAGTCTGTGGGAACACAAAAATCAGGTGGACCGCAGGAGAGCAACACACTTACATCAACACCTGTGAGGTGAAGACAAGAACTGTACATTACAAGTTATACCAGACACACACAGACAGACAGACAGAGACACACAAAGCCAGACAGACACACACAGACAGAGACACAGACAGACACACACAGACAGACACACACAGACACACACAGACACACAGACACATACACAGACACACACAGCAGAGACACACAGACAGACAGAGACACACACAGACACAGACACACACACTGACACACACACTGACACACACTGACACACACACTGACACACACAGACACACACGCTACATGCAGGTGATATGGCAGATGGCATTTAGCTTAGACAATTATAGTTTCAGCTTAGGCAATTATAGTGGCAGTTATACATCCCTGAGTTGCACACAAAAGCATGCATGTGTTATAGCAGATGGCATGCACCTTACATAATTATAGTGGTGGTTAGCATACATACCTGTATTGCACCATTTGTGTTAGTAGCCTATGCCCCATACCTGCAACACAATGCATGCACTTTGCACTGTTGCACTGCACTGCCATGGTGTGTGCAACTTGCACCACATGTTAACAGACCATCACTGACCTTTATACGTCTGCCACTGAAGCTTTGTGTTGGCCACCTCCCCTATGTGTGAAGACATGAGCAGTAGGGCATGTTGACTGCATACTATGCTTGCCTGAGCCCTAGCTTGCATTTCTCCTCCAAAGCAGTGCATGTCTGTTCAACATTATTCCACCTACCCCTGAGCTGAGTGTAGACTTTGTGCATGTGGCTGTACACACATGTTTGACATGGCTGTCCCTACTTTGCAATGGTGCCACAGACCAGCACATGTTTACAGTACACTGGCCTGCTGTGTGGCGTATAACCTTGCCAATCACATGTAGTATGATATGTCTTCTGCTGATGTGTTGAATGACATGCATACATGTGTAACACAATGGTGTCCTTTCCAATCTACAGTACGGTAATGGTGTCCGAATGCAGGAACGTGTTATACTGACATGGGCCTTCAGCTGATGCAGTGTTGTCTGTCCACCTTTCAAATATGCAGGGACATACTGCACATTGAGCTGATGTGCATAGGCATTGCAGAGCATCATGTGGCTTCACAATTGCTATACAGTGTGAGCTACTGACACAGTTCATAGCCATTACTATGTTCACATACAATACATATCTAATGTGGAATGTGACCCACGTCACCGAGGTGTATACACAATAAACCCTAATGTGGAATGTGTGACACAGGTCACAGAAGTGCATAAGGATGACACCCCTGCACATCTGCAACCATATTACTGATACCTGGTAACTATGCCCACAAATGGCTAAATTACAAGTACTCTATGTCCCACATGCCATCTGTGTACCTCACACACATGAGGAGCAGGCATGACAGTGATGTCTGACACCAGCAAGGTGAATGTACTGTATCTGTGGCTTGATGAGGTGTAGATGTATGTTGTGCAACACATGTATGTATTTGGATACTGTATAGGTGAATGCTTCCATGTCGTGACACACTCCAGATGTTTAAGACATGTTATGTGGTGGTTTCATGTTATGCCTACACAAACTGTGCACAGGCATGTATGATGTTTAGTGTTTCACATCTGCAATATCACCATTACACAAAGGCCATAGTTGTATTGTGTTGAGCCAATATACAACAGGGTGTACACACATGTACATCACTTCTACTGTGTGTGTTGCTTCATGTCTCTGGCCATCCTCCATGGCCATGTGTACATATGTTCAGTCCAATGGTTGTGATGGCCATCTTATTTCACATGTCAGTGTTATCCCATATGACATACACCCATAGATGTCATATGCTCCACTGAGGACAGGGGTATGCAGACAAAGGGTGGTATGTATGGGATGTGAGACATGTTTTGCAGGATAGTTGAGCAGTGTTGCAGTCAGCCCACTACATGTCATGGACATGTCTGATAGCACATGACATTGTGTGACATTCATATCAAGGGTATACTCCACAAGGGTGTATCCTGTGGGCCGGGCATACTCCAGCTCCAACACATTTAGTGTGTGTGCACACATATGCTCTCTGTACAGTACTGTTCATATTCCCAACATGTGTAATGCTGATATGTAGTAACTGTCCCTACAGTGGAACACATCTCCACCATTGTATTCACTGTTGTCCGCACATCTGGCAATGACAGTTTGGAAGGTTTAGTGTAGGTGTTTCATATAGTCTTCAATTGTTTCACATAGGTAAACAATGTGATGCATTACAGGTCTGACCAGTGTTCATTAACAGGACCACCATACATTATTTGTACATGCGTTATGGCAGATAGCATGCAATTAATATGTTCCATGCATTATCAAGCCTGGTAAATAATAACAATCTCACCTGACACAGGCTGCTGTCACTGCAAAATGCCACAGGTACCTAAACAGGAGTGTCACAGCAGTAAGATCATTATCCACACCTGGGTGATAGCTACAGGGTGCAATGTCCATGTTAGCACATAAGCCAGTACAATACACTATACTATTTAGTATGCACATCTGTACATACATAGAGTAGCAGACTATAGTATGTGGCATGTGTGCATACATGCCTTGCGTATGATGTTACATTACATATTGTACAGTAACACATGTAACTATGTGATATATAGTTGTGTTTTATGTGCAGTAATGACTTACCAGGCAACTCCAGGCTCGGTGGTTGAGAGACACCCACCTCCACAATACCAGCTAAAGCTTGTGGATGGAGGTCGGCAGGTGTCCCCAGGTTGGCCAGTAGCTCCTCTGTATGTGTGAGTTGGGGCTGGGTGAGTAGCCCCCCCACCTGTTGCACCTTGTTCCCTGGCGATTGCATTAACATGCTGTTTTGCCCATCTTATCAGGTCAGTGCAGTGTTGGCGCACCTGCTGATAGGTGTGATTGTAACCACCAACATCATTTACTCTCCTGCAGAGTTCCTCCCACAGGGCATCCCGCTGCTGTGCATCCTGTGGCACATGGCTGAAGAGCGGTGTGTAGTTGTCGAGGAGGTATGGGATGAGGACCTGATCCTCCAAGCGGCTGTATAGCAGCAGTCTGCTACATGGCATACCTGGAAGACATAACGATGGAGACAGGTCACAGTAACTCACAGAGAAGTACAGCAGTACAGCTGAATATACAATCACATTTATTAAGATTACAAATAAGTCTTTGTAAATCTACATGACACTAACACCACTGACATGTATAAGTCACACAGATTTGACACCTACTGGTGATGTGATGTTATCGCCATATATGTGTATGTCATGTGATGACATTGCTCATACACCATGTGGATGTTGTCTTGACATGGGCATGTCTGTTTGCCTGTAGTGGTGTCTTTACCTATCAGCACATGCCTGGATGTGTTCATATTAATGCAATCGACCTTAATGCTGTGTATATGCCACATATATAGTCATACATAGCCGTTAGGGACATGACCTGTGACCCTGCAGACTTGTAAGCATGTATGTGTTTTGCCATATACATCTACATGGCATTGTACAGCTGTGCAGCATCCTGCCATGTATTGCCTGTATTGCACATGTGTAACACATGGGACAATAGCTAGCCTGATGGTATTTGCAGGGTTGGATGTCAACTATAGCATGTATGGTCATAGTGATCTAGTAGGCTGTATGCCCTGGGCCATTTATGAGCCTAGGCAGATAGGTTACCTAGCTGTAGGCAAACAGACAGGTAAGTTTCTGTGGCCAGTTCAAGCAGTTCTACAGAACAGATACACATGGTTGCTGATATATTTGGCATGCAGTCATCACACCATGTCACAGAGTGGGGCGATGTGCAGGTTCACTGGACAGGGATGCATAGTATGGCAAGAGTATGTTAAGTGTATGGGAGAGGGATCTGTCAGGCATGTTGTGATCCTTGTACTAGAAAGGTGGATGTCCATGACGTATCTGTTTATTTGGGATCAGGATGTGTTAAGTGTAGCATGTCCAACACCTCTGGGTTGGACATGGCTTTATTCAGGGTAGGCTGCATGCTACATAGTGCAGCTAGGGATTGTGAAGGGCAGTGTAGGCCATCTACACATGGGCATTAACCCTTAAAGGAAATATGTGATCTATTATGGGTCACATGGGTGTTGAGTATGGCAGAGCAGTTATCTCTATATTCCTGGATGGCACCCTGTCATGATTAGGGGTGCCACATACGACTACCTGTCTTTTGTGGTGAAGTAACTATCAAAGGGAAGTACTGTCCAGCTGCATCCCATGCACACAGTTGCCATTATGTTGACCGCTGCCTAGGTGGTAGTTAATGGGTACAGGGTTTGTAACATAGGGAATGACAATGCAATGCTTAGCTGTCAGATTTTGGCCATATATCATACACCACACATCTGACACTCTAAGGCCTTTCTGTATGTTGAACGCAGTACACAATGAGTCAGCTATTGCTCCAAGTTCATAGTCATTTGCAAACATCAATAGGCTGATGCCTTCTGTGTTAGTCTATGTGGTATAGATAACAAAGAGGGGGAGTACCAAGAATGACCCCTGTATTACTGTGGCTGGCACTGGTTTGATGTGTATGTATTCGTCAGACACCTTTTCTAGTGTGGCTTCTGCCAGCAGTCCAGTTGCCAACCACTCCTGTGACATAGGAATATACACCTAATTTACTGAGTGTAGCTGGAACACAGTATGGGTGATGGTGTCCTACGACCTGGCAAGGTCATGATATGCTGTGTGAATCAACCCTACTGTCATCTGCATCTGTCTGAGTAAATCAATTACGTTGACCACGGCTCATGGCCGTACAGACCAGACTCAGCAGGGTAGTTGTGCACTATGTCCCATTATCAATGGTGTCTCCCCCTTTGTGGGGTGTGATAACTGTTGCTGTGCACCATTCGGTGTGTACACAGCCTGACATGGAGCTATGATCGAACATGATGTGTATGTGGATAGCTGAATGTTCTTACATTTGTGTAGGATACACCCTGGGATGTTGACAGGTCCCATGAAAGCTGTATGTATGGCTTTAGACAGTGCAGCTTGTACCTGCATAGTTGTTAGTACAGGGGCCCTGTAGTGTACATGGATATATTACTAAGTGTACCTGTTGGGGGTGGGGGGAAGTGGGAGTGGATTTAGGTTCTCCGAGACCCTATCTGGATGAACGGGTGCTATTTCTGTAGGTGCAGTACTTCTCATGCCATAGTGCTGTGCAGCACGGCAGGTCTTTTCATTGCCATTATGATTAATGACACAGCTATAGAATGATCTGTGCTTGGCCTCATAATATGTACCTGATTAGTTTCACAGTAGCTTTGCGTGGTTTTATATGGTGTATCTGCATCTTACTGAGGCTGACCAGGGATCACCTACACTCATGTGTGCTCACTCTTGCAACAGTTACTACTTTCTGTGGTACAGTTTAAAGCATGGTACCACCAGTTTGCCTACTTGTTTGTGTTGGGTTGAATCCTGGTTCTGTTTCAATGGCACAATCACTGCACATATGTGACTGCTTAAGGTTCATTTGTGTAGGATTCAGCACTTGCACATGCATTGTCCATCTGCATGGGTGCCATGGCACTCAGCACTCTGCTCTTAGGAAACATAACATTGGCATTGGAGACTAACTATGTGGAGCATACTGTTAGCCCTGTTTGTGTGACTACTGTGATCCAGGTCAGTGGGGTCGATGAAAGCCAACATGCATTGAGCGCAGGTGTTGGTACATGAGGAGTCTTCCCAGTTCATAATGGAATAGTTGAGAGTAGCAATTATTATGGTTCTGTCTCAGACCTAATCTTCCCCATTACAGCACATTATGACAGTTGGGAAGTCCGCGGCCTGGTGGGTGATCTATCTCAAGGTGCATTTTGAATTCCAATTTGGCACAAAGGTAGTTGCTCAGCATAATGCATCTGATGTTATGCAAGTGCAATTAGCATGAGGGTGTAAATATCCTTCAGGAATATGGACACACCTGAAGCCCAAGTGTTCCAATAAAGGATAATGGGCAAGAGGTGAGGTATGTGTTATAACATGGTCATGCAGGTGTGCTCTCTGGAGCATTGAAACATGTCTCAGCCACTGCACAGATATGTTCTCCATGTTAGGGATTGGCATATGTGCGTTTCTGACATGTATCATTGTGTAGCGAGACCCGCAGTTTATTGCTTGACTGTCCCTGTAACAGCAGTGGACCATCACTTGAACCGTGCATGATGAAGGCACTATAGGGGAAGCATGAGCCCTAGGCAGTATCCAGATTCCCAGAGGTGACAGGTCCAGGCCCTGTCTGGCAAAGCATCATGGTCTGTCAACCATGTTATCCCAGGATGACAGATACTGAATACCCTGTGACATGCACCACTACACAAGACAATTGTGGAATACAATCCTTTTGTCCCTGTATTGCAGTATCATTCTGGCCAATGGCAGAATGCTACCCAGGCCTTGGGACATACCTGCATGGGCTACAAGATCTGAGAGTTCCTACATGTGTTTCCATGCAGTCCAGGCTACTGCATCACAGGTCCTGCACAACAACATGGAATATGCCAGAACCATGTGTATAGTTCAAAAGGTGGTCTGAGTGTATGAGTATGTGGCTAATCATGGCAGACAGGCAGCTGATAGTATGCATGCCCTTGTGTAAGTCGGTGTGTAACATAATGCTAGAGTTTGCATTCACAAATGAGTACTGTTGGGCATGTTTCCAGTCATGTGTTCAGAGGTGTGGCACAATTATGCAAACTATGCCATACAGTTTGTGTATTTTGGTGTCTGTCTCTTCCTGCTTGGGGGGGGGGGGGTCACTTGTTTGGCCAGATACTTAGACGCATCTGTGAATGTGTGTGATTTCCGGTAGTGTGTGTGGGTGTCCTTACTGTGTTCTGGTAAGGGTATGTGTTGGTTGTGTTGATGAGCTGCATGTGTTAATCTACACCTCATGACTGTCCAGTCCAGTCATGGCTGTAGACTGGGCTACCTTCCAGCTTACCCCTGTAGCTGCATCCCAAACAATGGATGGGGCATGGTGTTAGATGGGTCTGGCAGTGTACATGGCATAGAGATTACATTCCGCCAGGGTGGCCACATACACAAAGCTGACATTAGGAAACACCAGCAGCTGACTAGTGGACATGCCTGTATGGGCAGTCAGTACTACAAGTACCAAGTACTGCATTTAGTTTACGTATTGCCTATGAAGATGTTTTAGACAGTGATGCTCCCATGTAAATATTTGTGTTATGGACGTGACAACACTGGCTATTACGGAAACATAGCTACCTTTAGCAGCAATCCTCCACTGAGGAGCACTTCACATCCTGTTAGTTGATTACAGATGATGCAAGTGTCTACAGGTCTGTTTCCTTCTCTGGGTATATACTCACATATCCACCAGGACCATGAGCTCTGTTGGGCACAGACACCCACTCTCCAAACAGAGTCATGTATCAATAGGTTCTGATGCCACTATCAACATGATCAGGATATAATCAAATAGTGTGAGCCTTCACCTATGATGCGGCTATTACACATGGGCAGCTGTCTCCTACATCTTACACTCCTACTGCAGATGTTACACTGGCGTTAAAGATGATATGCAACCTGTTTCATTACCAGTGCTGTGCACTGCCTTACATACAGTATGTGCAGGTGGCTGTTAGGTTGGCAATGAGAGGTTGGGCTACACAAACCTGGTAGTTCAACCAGTGTGTCTGTACTCTCAATATCCACTCTATGTAGGTGTGCACATAGCCATTTGACCTAGCCCTGTAACAAGGGTCACTACACATTTGCATAACATGTATACATGCACAGCTGTTATTGCTTGCAAACGATAGTAGAGAGATGGATATTACATGTGTTATGTGCATGGATAGTTACCTGGCTCTTCCAATTATCTTTGCTATCATGCTGCTAACCTGTTGGATGAATACTGATGCTATGTATCCTGTCACTGAGTATTGCAACTGCCAATAGACATAACTACTATTTGCATAACATAACATAACTGCTATGTAGAATAGAATACAGACCTGCCTAGAATACTGTACATTACACAGTTATTGGCACAATATCCCACAATGCAGACCATATTTGCATGGTAAGCCCACCTTTAACATGTTCATCTTACTTATACACCCATACATATGTCGACTGTTACAATATATCGACATATACTATTCCCTGTTATAGCACATACTTGTTGGACCAATCCTGACACTGACAGTGGCTGGAAGTGAATTGGTGGGTTCCAAGCCCATATCATCCCTTGTGGTGTATGTGGAGTGTGCCATGTGACCTACAGCAGTACACACATAGAATACTACAAGTATTACTACTGCTCAAC
>NC_056737.1:239292752-239305252 GCF_019279795.1 Protopterus annectens
TTACTACCTATATATGCAAGCTGTGGTTAAGGTATACTTTTGCACATGATAAACATCCCTGCCTTTATCGGGATTGTAACCTCAAATGCACAGATACAATGTGGATGCTGTAACCATTACACTGTTGACATTAACGTTGCTTCCACCTATTTCCTATTTAGATGATTTCTACGTATAAGCTAGACTAAGCAAAGGGTGGGAGCCCCCAAACTCACTGAGCTTCACGTACTCTTGAAATAACAACATATAACAAATGTACTGTGAGACAATACATTACATTCTTAACTACATTAGGCATAGCCCCTCACTGACACACTTCAAGGGAAACCTTGTTGTGTGAATGGGTAACAGACTATACACCCCTGGGATCATGTGTCCCAGAACCATACAGCCAGGGGGTGGGGGAGCCTGTCCAGTTTGATAGCTGCAAGACCTGTTGGGTGAATTGAATAGTGTTGAATTGCCACATTAACGTGCCCTCTTTAGATCACTAAGTGCCCCTATCACCCTCCAAAACCCCAGTCTTCAACAGCTTCCAGCAACTCTGCCTGGAATTGCTTCATTGGCTATGCTTGACAGAGGCTCAGTTACATCATCAATGGTGTGGGGAAGGCCAACACACTGTTGCTATGCTTTTAATTGCTCTTGGGAAGATAGGTAATAGGCTATCTGTGAACCTCTAACGTGTAGGCCATCACAGCCATAATATGTGAATAAACAGACCTTCAGATCACAATACACAGTGAGAACTCACCATGTAGTTAGGAAACAGTTGAGCACAGCAAGAACATACAGAACACTGATACGTAGTCACTCCAAAAGCCTATCTTGGAAGCTAGAAGTCTTGTATAAGTTTAAGGCTTTCTACTGCTTACCAGTAGGTTACCTACAGGGGAAATGAAAAAAAAAGCACAGATGGGGAACATGCATGCAATGGTACCATACCGGCTTATGTGTCAGCCTTACGCTTTGGAATACTGGCCAAGGCTATTGGCGCCCCCATGGTGCCTTATTTAGGAGAGTCTTGAAGGTGAATACCAGCTCCATAAACAGCACAATAGCAGATTCAATGAGGATTATGCTACTCAACACCAGGGGTTGTGATCACAACATGCATGCACTCACAGCACTCCTCAGGATGGACAACATCAACATCTGTGCATTAACTGAAATCTGTCTTACGGCTCCTGAGAGCACGCCAGCACTACCAGACTACAACCCATACCACACATTTCAACCACAGAACATGGACTGACAGACATGGAGGGGCTGTATCCATATTCATCAGGGATACCTACACCTCCAGGTTAGTGAGGCAGCATGATACCGCTGTGATCATCCATATGCAGCTAACATCAGCCACAACTGCAATGTGGAATATGGCCTGCTATGGATCACCCTCCATGACCCAGGACCTCCACTCCACCTACCTGGAGACAGTGGAGAACACAACAGTCCTAACGCACACTCTGGCATTGGTCAATGTCAGCTACCATGCCATTAACTGGGAAACGTACTCCAGTACTCACTTCCAGGACCAGCACTTCCTGAAATGTATCACCTCTTATGCCCTGTATCAGGTGGTAAACTCCCTAATGTGGGGTGGAAAATACTAGATGTGGTCATCACCAACATGGGCAACAGGTGCACCACAGCGAAGGTTAACCGGTCACTGGTTAGATCTGACCATGAACTATTTACTGTTTCCACACCCTAGCATCCCCCCACCCACGGATACCACAGTGTATACCTTTCCTACAGCTAAATTTACACTACTAGTGACAGGGGTGGGGGTTTCACAGCCCCCATGCTAAGGGGAAACACTGCTCAAGATACAGACAGATTTAGAAATGTAATCTATAAGCACCTACATGGATGTATGGATCATGCCATCACTGGTAAACCAAGACTCACTCCTCCTAGACAAGGACAGCGGTCTGGTGGACCTCTGCAATAAACAGGCTATACTATAGAAGTAGGACAGTGTTCCAGACACACAGCAAATCCCACGAAGGGCAGACATCCGTGACCACTATTAGTATGATATGTAGGTCCCTCATGACATCATCCAAGGCTAACATCAGCAGGAGAATACGCAAGGATTTGAAAGATAACCACAAAGCCTTCTTTGGCTATGTCAAGTCTCTCCATGGTGACACACAGATTTTCACTGTGCTGGTGAAATATAGCACAAAATATGCTGACCCTACTGATATTGCCAACATCTTTGCAGATACATTCGGTGCATACTTCACCCCCTAAAGAGCCCACAACACTACCTGAAAAGTACAGTATCCCAACCATCAGAGACATACAGGTGGAAATGGCCCTCTCTAACAGCAGAACACAGTGTCAATGGAGGCAGATGTTGACCCAGACTGCATCTTGCAAACTGTAGAAGACAACCTGCCCCCCACCTAATTAAGCATTCTTACCTCAGCCTCACCACAGGCTAGATGCCCATACAATGGCACGTGACAACGGTTATTCCACTCCATCAAGGTGAAATCACAGCTGACCATGGTAACTTCCACCCCATAAGCCTGACTAGCCTGGTCTGCAATGGTATGGTTCGCATCCTGATGGCACTCATTAACAATTACATTGGTAACATTCAAACACGTGACACAACCCAAGTCAGCTTGGTTGAGTGAAGTTCATGCCTACTGAACCTGTTTGACATCTTATATACAGTCACCAACACATTAGATGACAGGGGAGGTGGTTTACACATACTACCTGCAGCTCACCAAGGTTTTTGACACCATGCCCCACTCAGGTATTATTGATAAACACACCAGTCTGTACATTCACCCATACATCACAGGTTGGGTTGTCAACGGGCTCACACACAAAACCCACATGGTACGACTAGCAGTCTCCAGGTCCATCTCTTGAACAATCACGACTGGTGTCCCACAGGACTCAGTCCTGGGAGCCCTACTGTTTGGCATATACATCTCAGATGTACAAGCAAACACAGGTGGACTACGGTAGACCATGTTTGGCAATGACTGCAAACTGGGAGCCATGATTGATAGTCCAGCTGACATGGACATCCCTCAAGGGGCCTCACAGAGAACGTCACAGGGTGCCAACAACACACCCTCCAGCCAAGTGCCACTAACTGCATGGTCATTCCATTGTGGAATTGGCACCCACATATTAACACATGAGTGGCAGCCACTTTAATACAGATGAGGTAATGGGGTATCTGGGGACTAAGGTAGATAGTGATCTCCCCTTTGACAATCATATCTCCACAGTAGTTAGGACATCCTTCTATGTAGGCCATCTGATTACTAAAGGATTCCCATCTAGACATACTGGGGTTATAGTGCCCCTTTACTCATCACTCATCAGTCCCATCATAGGGTATAATAACCCAAGTGGGATGTACCTCAGAGGACATGTCCAACAGCTGGTGGGTCCATGAATGTACCTCACCAAGGGGAATACTGGCCTCCAACATATGGTCTATGCAGCCAGACTGAATAGACTCCTGCTTTACTCAGTGGCATCTCATTTACCCAGAGATGATCTCCACTGGCCAACATGGCCATGTCAAACTCAGGCTTGATGGATATGCTCCACCTATGGGAATCCATGTCACAGTGAGCCACACACTGTAGTGAGCTGACCTTGCCACAACAATAACTGGAGGATGCTGGAGGGACAGCTTCCTGTCACAGACACTCCCCATACTTTCGAACAACATCCCTAACTACATTATACAGAGCTCCTCACTAACACTCTGCAAGAGAAACCTTGAAGGGTGGATGGGGAACAGTAGATGCACCCAAAAGATCCCACCATTGGCTCTGCTGCACAGAGGGATGGTTAATGAGTCAATGGGGTGGCAAAAGCTGACACATTTTGGCTGGCCTAATGAATGGCCTCTAGCAGTTGGCCAAGTACCTACCTATGAATCTATACATACAGTATCTGCATATGCTGATAGCTTAATTTACTGTTCAGGTGTTGACTTGCCTTGTGCCAATGGCTGCTGTGTGTGCAATAGTTGAGGGTTGCCTATGTTGGATGCACACAGTAGACTGCCTATACATGACAATTTACAGGTAGTCTTGTGTGTGTGCCATCCATTTTTACTGTGTGTACAGGTGGAGAAAGGTGTCAAGTCCCTAGGTGCCTACACTGTCAGTGCGTGTTCTATATGTTCCCTCTTTACCAAGGCATGGGCATACTGGGCACATCTCCATCTGCCTACTGTGGCTGGCTCAGGGTGTTCGTAGTCTGAGTACCTTTGCGCCTGTGAGGCCCTTGGTAATGGTGGTGGGCTGTGAGGGCCTTCACCATTCTGTCCCTGCTGCAGCTGTTTCCGCAGGACCATATTGTGTAGCATGGCACACACTATGAAGATGTGGGCACATGTGCCTGGAGAGTACTTCAAGGTTCCAACAATATGTCCAAGCAACATAACTGTGATTTCAGCATCCCAAACACATGCTCTATGATGATTCTGGTTTGTGCGTGTGCCTCATTATGGCGTTACTGCATGGGTGTGTGTGCATTTCTGATGGGAGTCGTCATCCACAGTTCCAGTGCATAGCCAGCATCCGCCACCAGGAGGCCATTTGGGATGTCTCCCCTGGCAAATAACCAATTCAGCTGTGAGGCATGCCAGATGTGGGAGTCGTGATAGCTTCCAGGGCTGCCAGCACACACATCCATGATAATGCCCTGGGCATTGCACATGACCTGGCAGTTGATGGAGGGGTATCCCTTGCGATTTATGTAGCACCTACCCTGCTCACTGGGTGGTGACTTGATGTGTATGTGCATGCAGTCTATTGCACCCAGTACCTCTTGGTATTCTGCCACGTGGTGGAAGAGACGCATATTGCTGGCCAACTCCTCCTGCATTCGGGGGAAGTATATGTGCTCATTGGCATGTGGTAACATGGCATCCAGGAACTGGTGTAGTACCCTGGATGCTGATGCCTGTGAGATACCCAAGATATCCCCAGTTGGTCTTTGAAAGGTACCTGTAGCTAGTATTCTCAGGCTTACACATACCTTCGTATCCACTGGGATGGGTTCCACTCTGTTTGTTCTGGCTCTGAAGCGTGGCCGGCACAGCTCCACAAGTTGCTGTAAGGTGTCCCTGTCCACCCTGTAATGCACTACTATCTCCAGATCATGTAGGCCATGGTAGGGTACCCTGGGTCTGAACACTCTCCTCCTCCTCTGGTGCTTGCGGTGGTCATATGCATCATCCTCCACACCATCTTCAGTCTCCAACACATGCTGGTGGATCAAAGCTATGGCAGCCCCTAACATGTACATAATAAAAGATCCCCATCTGTATACACCACTGGTGCAGAGTGTATGGGAATACACAAATGTGTGTGAGGTGCTTTCCCACTTGATAGTATTGTGCTATGGATGCTGCTGATGTAAGTGGGTGTGTATGAGCTATTCCAGCTGCTGTGTGTCCTAATTATGGGTTTTGCAATGAGTACTGCAAGTGTGGGGCCTTTACTGTGGAGATCTACTTGCCTGCCTTGATTAATCTGTTGCCCTTTAATTCACTTTTAGACCTGGATCCCCTCCCATTATCAGGCATGCATCCACCAGCCATCTTTCTTGTTTTGTACTTTCCCTACCCAGTCATGGCAAAATGTGCCTTGTAGCTGATATACTGCAAATCGGCTTTGTTCTGCTTTGACACTTTGCTGTTTTCTTTGCAGTACAGCCCCTCCCCTTCCCTGTTCTGCAGGTAGCTGCTTGCAGCCTTGTTAGCTGGTGTCAATGGCCCACTGTAGGCTCCTAGGTGTTAATTAGTCATTTGTACTCCAATGTCACTGCTGCAGCATTTCCTTATTTCATTCCTATATCCTTTCTGTTTCAGCTGCAGTGCGCGCCGTGCATACCCGTTTACCGAGTTTATGAGCGTTTTCATTTCCATTGACATGCATACACGATTACCTTGTGTACTTTCAGCTAAGCATATCTATGGGCAATTCAACACACCCCTATCCTGCAGCTTTGCCTAGCTAGGGACAGACCGGTTTAGCAATGCTCCAATTTGCTTACAGCAATGGCGACACACCCCTCTGTTGATGTCATCTTTATCTCAAGGGCTCACTTCGGCGTTATAACGCTATGCTGTGAGGTGCATCCTTACACCAGTGGGGAATCTGTGATTCACTATTACTCCTCTCATTTGCATGGCATTGCCTACTAATTCCTAGCTACTGTGCATAACACTGTCACTGCCCCTTAGCAACCCTTGCGCCATGAGTATGGTGTAGCATGCCTGCCATTGACTATTATGGGGAAATCGTGATATGTGTTTCATTGCAGTTTTATTCTATATTTTTATATATTCCTTGCAATCCCCTTTGCACACTGCTGCCCTGTGCTTCCACATCGCGATAGTGCGACTATATATATTAAATGTTCATTTTATATTTTATATCTATTTTATGCCAATGGCTATATATTTATTCATTGGCATATATTAACAATATAATACATGTGTTTGGTCGGCTGACATGGCTCCGATTTTATGTTTGCAAAAATGTAAACCATTTTCTACGGTTTACATTTCTGCGTGCTTACACTATGCCTGCACCACTTCCTGAATCGCTACATACCTTCATTTGCATGCTACACTGCTGCACATGGGGTAATTAGCATACAAGGCTCAGGAGTTGTGCGGGCGTAGCGTATGCAGGTAGTGCATGTGGGAACAGCTCATACCTGAATCGCTCGGTGACCATCTTTGGTGTTAGAACGCCAAAGCTATGCCTGCACCTGGCACAAGCTTCATGAATCCCGGGGAATATATGACCCAATGGTACATATACTGGAAACATAAGACTAGCGTTGTGTGAACATTAAGTTGGAGCTGATATAGTGGTGGGAGACTGATATGTGTATTGTATTATGGTAAACTTGCCATATGAGTTGCTCAGACATATTTCCATCATTATGTCTTTCAGGGAGTATGGCGCACCCAAGGAATCCTGCTTACAGTGCCACTGAAGATGACATTATAATCACCAGCATCATCCAGAAGTACCAGCTGTTGCTCTCATGGACAAGCCAGGACCAGCAGGAGTGAACAGGCATGTGGAATGATGTGGTCCGCAGGGTGAATGAGGTGGGGATGCACAGCCGTACATATGAGCAGGTCCGCCACCATTGTAGTGACCTGCTCCACCATGTACGTCGCCGTGCCGCTGCAGTGCGGGGTGACCATCTTGCAACTAGGGGCCATAACATCCATCCCCCCTCACCAGAGTGGAGGAGCTGCTCATGAGCCTGGTAGCACCTGCCCACCCACAAGAGCTACAGACTTATACAGTCATGGAGGTGGGTGCTACACATACACCAGACATGGAGCATGCAGGTAAGGTTCCAGGGCATATCAGTAGACTACTGTAGTGTATGCATCTGTACAGGTAGATCATGCATATGTGAGATGTGCGGTCTGTTGCTGTGTAGTGCTGATAAGCAGTAATGCATAATCTGTAGTACTGTGGACTTCAGCTGTTGTTATACTGCAATATTGCAGCCACCCTGTAGCAATGCCACAGCTGTGGCCACTGACATCAGCTCTATCTCATCTCAATGTAGGTACCTCTGGGATACCAGCAAGGCAGCGGCCGGATGCCAGTGAGTATGGTTTAAGGTTATGCTTGGCAATTCACTGTGCATGTTATAGCTAAGGTGTAGGCCATGTATACATCTAACACACCTACCCATAATGCATGCTGTACATGTGCACTGACAGAGCACACACCTCACTAATGGGATTACCAGCCTCAAACACATGCAATACACAGTCCATCTCAGACAACTGTGGCTACACTCCAGTGCACATTGCCCAGGCACAGCTGACATCTGCCCAACATACACAGCTATGTCATACATAGAGTAGTTGAACATGCTACACATAAAGACATCCCACTCCCTCGGCAAACACACACTCCAGGGTCCTAAACCTCATCAACACATTACACAGAACATGCTGGAGGGATAGGGCCCTGTCCTGGGAATTCCCACAATCTGGAATGGACTACCCATACATGTCAGGCAATGCTACTCATTGGCACTCTTTACAAAAACACTTGAAAACTGGATGGGAAATGGGGAATTCACCCTGGGTAGTATGTCTGTGCCACAGCCTGACAAGGGCACGGGGGAATAACATTAGTGGAGGGTGCATGGCTGGGAACCCCTGTGGCTAGGCTTATGTAGGCCCCAGGACCAATAGACCAGTACTCACCTATGAACCTATGTGTACCACAGGCAACATCAGCCAGGACTCAATCATGGTCAATAATGGTCTCTACACTCACCATAGGTACAGTACATTGTGTCTGTGGTCAGTCTAATGGTAGTCTATCACTCATACATGCACCACTGATGATGGCATCTGTGAATACACATCAAGCATTCACTAAACATGTGTCCACATGTAATCCAGAAACACACAGAGGCTGTGAGCAGCAGCAGAAACACAAGCAATGATGTGTACACCTGTGAGGTATGGTGCGCAGCACATGCCAGGGTACTGAACAGATGCACAGCAGTGCTGTGGACATGGGTGCAGTAAGTTCTAGGGGGTGGGCCATCACCTAATAACAGAAGCCATGCATCACAGCCATGTATATTGTTGGTAACGGGGACTGACTACAGTTGCACTGCATGCTGTTGAGCGCCACATGTCCTGCATGCTGACATGTGTGTAATTACGGGTTTGTGTGGGATACTGTACTGCACCATCGCCTGCTATTGTGTGTGTTATGGGGGGTGCGGGAGCTGTCTGTAGGTGCTGTCTGGTGGAGTGTATGGGTTGCCATGTATGTTGACTGCATGTGTGTATGTCTGTGTGTGTGGCCATGTCTGCACACATGTGTGTGTGTGTGTGTGTGTGTGTGTGTGTGTGTGTGTGTGTGTGTGTGTGTGTGTGTGTGTGTGCTGTTTAGCAGTAATGTACCGGTCTTACAGTCTGTTCACTGTTTTTCCCTCACAAGTGGAGAAGTGGGGCTGGGATCCCCCCACAGGGAATCTGATGTCACTGATACAAAGAGTGACCATGAGGATAGGTGTGTTGAGGCACAGGAAGGGTCATCAGGGGCTGCCGCTGGGCCACCAATTGACATCCCACATGTATCCACCCCATCCACGCACACAGTCACACTGCCTCTACATACCTTATCACCGTTGGCCTTAGCTGAGGGACAGTCTACAGTTGGCATTGGCCAGGACAGTGGGGTATCTATGGCACATGTGTCAGGACACAGCAGCCATAGCCAGATGTCTCATGGGGTATCACATAGGCAGATGTTCAGGGGTGCTCATTGGAGCACTGCTGGTCATCATGCCCCTGGCAGATGTGCCACATCTATATCAACCACACGCATGTTCCAGGCTGTCATGGATGCACAGGTATGAATGGAACGGCACACCAGGCAGGGTCTAAGGGCACAGAGGGTTCATCACACCTCTGTAACTGACAGCATCCGTGACCTAGCAGGTGCCATCCATAATTACACTGAGGTCATGGATAGACGGTGGGGTTAGATATTGTATTTCATCCACAATGTCATGTCCATGTATCAGGACAGTGCGGGACAGTTGCGACGGCCACATGCATGTATGCCAGCAACACCAGCAGCTGGAGGTCACCGTGGATGTCCCACCAGTCACAGCCACTCCAGTAGTGGCAGTACCAGCTCCAGCACTGTGGGGGGTGCTGTCCACAGACCACCATAGCAGACCATGTGCAAGTGGCCCTAACCAGTCCCAGGAGGGACCTGGATCCAGTGGACGTCTGACAACCTCGGGGGACAGCACTATATCTGGCTTTGTACCTGATACTGCCTGTAGCACCCCTGCCAGGCACAGGTCCCAGGTCTGTGGCCAGAGACAGTGAACTGCAAACCCTGCCAGGTACAGTCTGCAGCTGTCTCACAATTTCCTATATAGGGCAGCCACATGGTGAGACTGTGTGCATGCAGACACACACACATAAACAACAAACCTAGGGCAACCACATACCTGCACACATGACATCACCAGTGGCCCATAACAGTACTCAGCCCCCTCACACACACACAAACACACACACACACACACACACACACACACACACACATGTTGTCAATTGTAAGGCTCAGCCTAGGCCTCTGGCAAATCAACAACACACCCTGTGCATATGATGATACCTGTGCCACTCCCTGACATCCATAACATTGATGCAGGGATAGGCTAACATGGTGCTGATGCACAGGGTGACTGTACAACAGTGTAGCAATGGAATGATGTGTAGCATGAGCATGTTGTCAACAGTAAAGTGAAATGCTAATATCTTGGAAGGTGTAGCTGTGCAGTCATGATGCATCATAGCTGTAATTAACAATGTTGCATTGTTGTCATCATTATCTATTCTGACTGTGTTATGTTTGTCCATGTGCCACATGGCTGATGGGTGTAGTGGTGTCAGCAGACCTTCTACAGTGGACACCTGTAAGTGTAGTGGGTGGTACACATGCCATGGCTGGGTACAACACACAGAACCTTTGGTTTGGATGCAGTGCAGGTACAAGACTGTACACATGGAGGTATGTCCCCGTGCAGGTAACACATCTGTTGCACATGTAATCCCACCAAGACAGGATAGGCACAACCACACATTGCTATATATGCAGTCTGTGATGTGGATGACATTGAACATGCTAACAGCAGGGTGTATGTCCCTCTCCACACTCTACTGTGATTCTCACCTCAGTAACATGTATGTGCCAATGCCGGTGGCATATCCCTACCCTTAGGAGGGTGGGAGGCACTCAACTACTGTGAATGGTGTAAACAACAACTAACAACCTGATTACATACACTGTACAGTATTGCAGACAGCTATGTGGGGGGATAGACGCAACAGTAACTGCAATAATGGCGGATGTGTCCACAACAGCAACACCCAGTGAGTTATAGCAACCCCAGTAGTGCTGCACACCTCTACAGTGTGGAGGAGGGCATTAACACATCTATGACCTGTGAAGAGCTGCATGTCCACTGGATGGCACCTGTGGAATGTTGGCATTTGCCAAGCAGTCCTGGTGGAAACATTTCCTGTGAATGGAGGTAGATCCCTTACCAACTATACACATTCCTACATGTGGGATGGTGTACAAAAGCCTGCTATGATCTACATAGGCATTGTGCACCTCCTAACCCTCATCTACACCTGTCATGATTGGGTCAAGGAGGTATACCAGGTTCAGGTTGTATTTTCTGCCTTTGACAAGTCCAACATTGGTGGGCTCTGGTGTGTTAAGATTACCAGTGACATTAGCCATGGGTTCATT
The DNA here is from genome assembly GCF_019279795.1 of Protopterus annectens. Classification (NCBI taxonomy): domain Eukaryota; kingdom Metazoa; phylum Chordata; order Ceratodontiformes; family Protopteridae; genus Protopterus; species Protopterus annectens. The sequence goes on from NC_056737.1 coordinate 239,304,098, forward strand.
GTTGATATGTTCCATGTCCCTGCAGACCATGGTCATCAGGCTACTGGGTGGTAATTCCCAGCTGACATGGTGGATTTGAGGTTGTCCTTGCCAACATTGGTGAAGATATTGTCGGGTGTAGGCCTTTTGGATCGTATGAGGGATCCCAGCTACTTACTGCACCTGGCCAGGTGGTTCCCTCAAGCATGACACGTCACTTGACTGTACTACATGCTATGTTAGTAATGCCAGCCTGACATCCTACAGGTGGGATGGAGTACTGTTAACATGTACTGCCCTTGTTGTGTAGGGTCCTGGTTATGGGATCTGCTAAAGTTGGTAGTGTATTGCAGGCCAGACATGTTTGGCTGGGGGGGATACCTATCCATGCCAAATGTATGTTGTTTGGGTCTGTCAAACCCATCAATGGTGCATGTGGACATATATGTTGTGGTTACATTTCCAGTTTTATCTACAGATGTATGTCCATATATACCTATATAGATATATATGTGTTCACCTTTGAAAGGGAGACAATCATTTCTTTGAACGGCCCTTTCTGCAAACCAAAAGGACAAATCCGACTCTCGAACCGCAAGTTGCAATACATATCATAATGCAGGGGAGCATGCCCCCCTGCACCCCCATCTGGGGGACTGGGCTCCCTACAACCCCCCTACTGTGATATACTAACTCCAAGTTCACACTACAGTGGGGATAGGCAAATATTCCCCATCCCCACTATAGTGCCATCCACACTCAAATTGCCAAATCTGCAATGAGCGAATGCATAATGACATTCGCTCATTGCACATTCGATGCCTTTATTGCAAGATTGTGCAATGTTGAGAACATACTTTTGGCCTTCCAGCTTTCGGACTCATGGATTTCTCCCTTTGAAAGGTGAGCCATATATATGCTGACATATATGCATTCCTAGTGCTGTATATATGTGGGCATATGGATGTATACATATATATCTATAGATGTATGCGTATTTATGTATATATGTATTTATTGGTTTATACATATATATATATATATATATATGTGTGTGTGTGTGTGTGTGTGTGTGTGTGTGTATATTTCTATAGCTATATCTACATATATAGATATGTTATATCTATTTAAAGTTGAATATATATATATATATATATATATATATATATATATATA